>NC_058082.1:600488839-600788839 GCF_014858855.1 Bufo gargarizans
TCTAGGATGATTATAGTAACTCTGCCTGTAGAACGTGATCAGCTGCTCAAACTGGCTATAGCTAGAGCAATTTTTCATGTGATGATAACCAATATACAGGGATAGGTTGAGAAAGAGAATTATTGGTGCTGAAGGGGCCCCAGCACTAGCCACAATTATAGGGCCCCACCAACCACAAGGAAGAGTAGCGTCAGGGGCCAGAGTGGTTGCTCTACACATTCTGCCTCCCTTCATGCTCAGGTAGCTGCTCGGTGGATGTTTTACCCTCTATTGCTGCTTTATACATCCCAATATTTGAATCCCAAATTGTAAGCCCTTCCTACGCTAATTCCTTAAAATAGCCTAAAAATATCATTTTCATGCCTCCTCCTCATTGGCAAATGATGTTGGGGGAGACAAGGATCGGGCGAAATGAATATTTTAGCCTGATCCTTTTGTTCTCCCAGGAAATGAACCACTGCCAGAAATGTTCTCCACTCTCCCCATAGAAGACACAGACGCATTCGGCAGAGCCAAACGTGTATGGGGGAGAAGGGAGGGGGTCAGGAGAGATAGCTATTGAATGTGTATGGGCAGCTTCACTCTGAGCACAGCACAAGAACCAGGCCCTAGGTCAGGGGAAGGCAACCTCCGGCACTCCAGCTATTGTAAAACTACAACTCCCAACATGCATAGCGTTTCTTGCTCTTCTCAGAACTCACATAGAAATGAATGGAGCATGCTGGGAATTGTAGTTTCACAACAGCTGGAGTGCTGAAGGTTGCTGATCCCTGCCTTAGATGAACAATGAAGATAACAAGTGACTCTGGAAATATGTGAGAAGCTAAATATAATCTACACAGTTACATTATCACAGGGTAATAACCTGAGCCTCCCGCACCACTCCCCGCTTCCGGTTACAATGTTACTCACTTTTTATGGCACCTACAGAATACGTCAAATGAACTGTAAAAAGCAATGAATGGATATTGCCACTGAATAAACAGAAGCTGCATAAAATGTGAAGAAAATATATCATTGAAATTCAAACGATACACGATTATGTTGGAATTTCATCCATAGTTAATGCTTTACATACCCCAGGAAGAAGGTATACAAGGGAGCTCTTAACAAGCTCTGCCTCTAAGCCACCCGTTAAGGTAAGGTAGCTATCCTATACGTCAATAGGGGAGATTTATCAAACTGGTGTAACGTAGAACTGGCTTAGTCGCCCATAGCAACCAATCAGATTCCACCTTTCATTTATCACAGCTCCTTTGGAGCAATCTTACACAATGTTTGACCTCTTAAATAGGCCTTGAGACATGACTTGGATATTGAATAAGCCAGCACCGCATCTGCAGACAGCTGTTTTGGGGTGAAGTGCAGAGCAGAGAGCACTGACTTTACTGCGTGAGAGGCCTAAGTCAGGATTTAGGAAGTATTATTTCTCCTTATAAGTGGCATTAGAGGCAGCGCTAGCTAAGAGCTCATTTACATACCTTCCTTCCCAGAGGAGCATTAATGATTATAATGATTATAATTTTAAGCAGATTCATAAGTTTCACATCTAGGATATATTGTAACAGCATGATAGGCCCGGGGCTGTCTACCCAATTTGGGCCCCTCCCTCCATTTTAATTTAGTTTTCTTTTGTATGAAGAGGCGGCGGGGCTTTGTGAGCACCACAGTCTCTTCCTAGGCCTTATGACATTTCCAGACAAAAAAACAAAATACCCCTAATTAGCTCCTAAACTGAAAAATTTGGTCAGCAAATTTAAAATACATATAATTATAATAAACTTGGAGGAGAATACAGCACCACATACCTCTTACATCCAGGGACATTTCCTGTCATGTAGACTTTCTCTTTCCTCTTCTCCTCCATTTGACCCAGACCACCATGACAAATTCTTTCAGCCGCATCTCGTCTCTGCAGAGTTTGTAACACAGAGACGTTAGATTTCTCAATTTTTCCATCAACCTCCCCATCCTGGTGTTCCCACAGTGTCATCCTGCTGCCACCCCCAATACCTGTGCCCCGTTGTGCTCCCCAATGTCCCAGGTACTATACTGCTGAAAAAATGGTGACCCTAATAGACATAATTGGGGTCATTTATCAAACTGGTGTAGAGTAGAACTGGATTTCCAAAAGAGCTGTCAAAATGAAAGGTGGAATCTGATTGGTTGCTATGGGCAACTAAGCCAGTTCTACTTTACACCCCAAATGTCCCTACAGTGTCTGCAGCAGTTATAATGTCCCCTAGAGTGCCCCCAGTAATAATAACACCCTATATTGTGCTCCAGGTAGTAATCCCTGTATAGTGTCCCCAAAAATAATAGAATTGCCCCTACAGTGCCTCCTCAATAGCAACGCCCTCCATGCTGTCCCAAATAGTAATTTCTCCCACACTGCCCCCACATAGCAATCCCCCATATTAGTTTGCTCCCACACAGTTATTTCCCCAACAAAGAAATTTCTACCACACAGTAATTTCCCCCACAATGTCCCCACACAGTAATTTCCCCCACATTGCCCCATATAGTAAATTGCCCCCACATAGTAATCCTTCCCATAATAATTTCCCCCCACATCTTAATCCCTCCCATAATAATTTGCGCCCACACAGTAATCCCCCCATTAATAATTTGCCCCCACATAGCAATTTCCCTGATGTACTGTCTCTTCACATGTCCTCCTGTGTCCCCCCTCTCCCAATGTCTCCCCATGTCCCCCAAAGATGGCACATAAAATAAAATAAAAATAAATAAATAAAAAAAACTAAAAGCTAAATACTCACCTATGTCCGGGTGCGTGATGGCAGGCGCGCACACGTCACTGTACTGCGTCCTGGGACAGGCGCATGCGATGATGTCATCACCCCCGCCTGCACCGGGATTTCACTACCGCATAGGCCTCAGTCCTACTAGGCCCGAAGCCTATGGCGGTGATCGGCAGCGGGGCAGGGAACTATGCGCTCCCATGCCCCGCTGCAGTATGTGGACGTTCGGGTCGGGGTTGGGCCCCCCAGCGATGCTGGGCCTGGGGCTGCCAACCCGAACGCCCCTATTGTAATCCGCCATTGAACAGCATCAGGTTAACTGAATTAAGGCTCTTTCACACCAGCGCTATGGATTGCTGTTGATCTATTCGACCCGAACAGAGCTAAACCAATCCCATTGACTATAATGTAGTTTGTTTCCATCCGGGAGAACACTGTTTTAGCAGAGAAAAAAGTCCTGCATGCAGAATAATGAAATCTGCGATGGAGGCCCAGTACGGAGCCTCCCACACAGATGTAAACAGACCCTTAGTAGAATTTAATCTTAATTCTTGTTTGTTACTCTCTCTAGATTGGCGGCTACTGCGCTCCATTTTCTGTATATAATAATGGCACCCCAATGGCTCCTTGTGGTGCAATTGCCAACAGCATGTTTAATGGTAAGTAGGTAGTACACAGTATCCAAATAATACTACCATATAGTGATCACATAGAATTGCTATATATTTCCCACACAATACTGCCACTCAGTGTTGACCTAAAACTGCCTGTCTAAACAATAATGATACACAATTCTTAAATAGTAGAAAAGTTAAAGAGAATGTGTCATCAGAAAATGACCTGCTGTTTAATTCACTTTTTTATGCTTAACATATTTTTTTTTATAATTTCTGATGATGTTTTTCTAATTTTCCATGTCACTTTTTATATTTAAACTAAAATGAAAAATCCTACAGTTTTAGCACTGGCCACTATGTCTAATAATTGGCACCACTTCTTGGTTTGTACAGATCACTTTACTGCAGTTACCTCCTTATCTGTCATTCTAATCCTGCCTGTAATGATATCACCTCTGTGTATAGATAAGACAGAATCCTCTATTCATAATAGGTGATTGACAAGGCTTATCTATTCTTTCATTGTACAATTACCTCTGCACAGGTCACAGAGCATGCCCAGAAAACTTTCCTATAGAAGTCAATAGGGTCAGCTCCTGACCATTGTGTCTATGGACACGGGGCTGCCATAAATATTTTTTTTTTTAAATGCTGTTAAGAACAGCTCAGACAAGATGGGCGCCCCCATAATAAATAAATAAAAAATCTACAATCAGAAAATAAAAACAGATTAGAAAAAAGGATATTTGCTACTATCTGGTTTTAACTGGCAGATAAAAATTTTGGTGACACATTTCTTTGAAAAGGTTGTCCAACAGTAGAAAAAGGCATTTATTGCTTTTGATGTGTAAAATAATGTAACTTACTAGTATGCCTTAATTTTTCACTTCTGTATTCGTTCCAACATAGACATTTAGCCACATCCTCAGTAATAGGATTCTCTGCAACAGCCATGATGAAAAAAAGGTATGGCTTAGCTAATGGACTGAGCCAGACAGACGGACCCTTCAAGCACACCACTAAGGGTTAGGCAGCTCCTCATCTGTGCTGGAACGAATGCAGAAGTGGTACTTCTTGTACCACATGACAGGAGGTGAAAAAGGGTAATGCAAACAGTTTTGAAAAATAAAATATAATAGTAAGTTACACTTTTTGTACTTAAAAAAAATAATTATTTTTAATTCTTTGGATAACCCCTTGGATAATAAACTCCCTGGTAGTCTAGTGCAGTGAAATCTTACATTCTTGACTGGCAACCCCTAAAAACAGCCCTGGTCATGCAGTTTTCTAATTGGCTACTTCTGTACCTACAACCCAATTTCCAAAAACGTTGGGACACTGTGCAAAATGTACGTAAATGAACAGAATGCAATGATTTACTAATCTCAACCGTTGTGTGCATCCGTGGCCGTTGTTCCGTTTTCCGTAATTTTCTGTGGACCCGTTGACTTTTAATGGGTCCGTTTAAAACTCGGAAAATGCACCGTTGTTAATCAGCGGCCGTGATCTGTGTTTCCTGTCAGTCAAAAAAATAGGACCTGTCCTATTTTTTTGACGGACAACGGTTCACGGACCCATTCAAGTCAATGGGTCCGTGAAAAAACACGGAGGCACACAAGATTGGCATCAGCGTCCGTGATCCGTGGCATTAGGCTGCTTTCACACAGACGGATCGCAGATCCGTCTGCATAAAAGCTTTTTCGTGAAAACTCAGATCTGACAGTATATTCTAACACAGAGGCGTTCCCATAGTGATGGGGACGCTTCAAGTTAGAATATCCTACGAACTGTGTACATGACTGCCCCCTGCTGCCTGGCAGCACTCAATCTCTTACAGGGGGCTGTGATCTGCACAATTAACCCCTCAGGTGCCGCACCTGAGGGGTTAATTGTGCGTATCATAGCCCCCTGTAAGAGATCAGGGGCTGCCAGGCAGCAGGGGGCAGACCTCCCCCCTCCCCTGTATTACATTCATTCGTGGCCAGTGTGGCCCCCCTCCCTCCCTCCCCAATATTATATTCATTGTTGGCCACTGCGGCCTCCCCTCTCCCCCCTCTAATTAAAATCACGTTCCCCCATCATTGGTGGCCAGTGCGGCCTCCCCTCTCCCCCCCTAGTAAAAATCACCTTCCCCCATCATTGGTGGCCAGTGCGGCCTCACCTCTCCCCCCCCCCCTAGTTAAAATCACGTTCCCCCATCATTGGTGGCCAGTGCGGCCTCACCTCTCCCCCCCCCTATTAAAATCACGTTCCCCCATCATTGGTGGCCAGTGCGGCCTCCCCTCTCCCCCCCTAATTAAAATCACGCTCCCCCATCATTGGTGGCCAGTGCGGCCTCACTTCTGCCCCCCCCACCCTAGTTAAAATCACCTTTCCCCATCATTGGTGGCAGCGGAGAGTTCCGATCGGAGTCCAAGTTTAATCGCTCAGGCTCCGATCGGTAACCATAGCAACCAGGATGCTATAAGCAATGCGCCGCACAGACCTTTCACTTACCAGTAGGAGGAGCTCCCGGCCAGTCACAGACATCGCAGGTAAGTACAATGCTTCTAAAAATTGCTGAGTAACCATGGCAACCAGGATTGCAGTAGCGTCCTGGTTGCCATGGTTACCGATCGGAGCCCCAGCGATTAAACTGGGACTCTGATTAGAACTCTTCGCTGCTACCCATGATCGGGGGGGGGGGGGGGGAGGGGAGGCCGCACTGGCCACCAATGATGGGGGAACATGATTTTAATTAGGGGGGGGGAGAGGGGAGGCCGCACTGGCCACCAATGATGGGGGAATGTGATTTTAATTAGGGGGGGGAGAGGGGAGGCCGCACTGGCCACCAATGATGGGGGAATGTGATTTTAATTAGGGAGGGGGAGAGGTGAGGCCGCACTGGCCACCAATGATGGGGGAACGTGATTTTAATTAGGGGGGAGAGGGGAGGCCGCACTGGCCACCAATTAATATAATATTGGGGAGGGAGGGGGGCCACACTGGCCACCAATGAATGTAATACAGGGGAGGGAGGGGGGTCTGCCCCCTGCTGCCTGGCAGCACCTGATCTCTTACAGGGGGCTATGATACGCACAATTAACCCCTCGGTTAATTGTGCGGATCACAGCCCCCTGTAAGAGATCGGGTGCTGCCAGGCAGCAGGGAGCAGTAATGTACACAGTTCGTAGGATATTCTAACTTGAAGCGTCCCCATCACTATGGGAACGCCTCTGTGTTTGAATATACTGTCGGATCTGAGTTTCGCGTTCTAACTCAAATCCGATGGTATATTCTAACATAGAGGCGTTCCCATGGTTATGGGGACGCTTCAAGTTAAAATATACCATAGGATTGGAGAAAACTCAGATCCGATGGTATAATAGGGACTCCTGACTTTACATTGAAAGTCAATGGGGGACGGATCCGTTTGCAATTGCACCATTTTGTTTCAACGTCAAACGGATCCGTCCCCATTGACTTGCATTGTAAGTCAGGACGGATCCGTTTGGGTCCACACGGCCAAAGTGAGACATTTTACCATTTATGGATCTCAAAAAAGTTGGGACAGGGCCATGTCTACTAGTGTGGAGCATCCCCTCTTCTTGCAACAACAGTCTGTAAACATCTGGGAAATGAGGAGACCAATTGCTGGAGTTTTGGGAGAGATAAGATTCTAGCTGCTCAACAGTCCTGGGGCTTCTTTGTTGGATTTTTACTGGATCATTTATGATGAACCAAATGTTTTTTTTATTTTTGAAAGCACCCAGACTGTTCTTTTGTGAAGCCATGCTGTTGTGATGGATGCAGTATGCAGGTTAGCATTGTTGTGCAAGGCATTCCCTGAAAGACACGTCTGAATGGGAGCCAGGGGTGTAGCTATAGGGGATGCAGTGGACCCAACTGCGACCGCGGGCCCCCAAGCCAGTGGTGCACCGCCAATTATGCATCATCGTCCTCAGGACGGCAATACAGTTGAATGTTGTGGGGGGGAGGGGGCACGGGAGAGATTTCTCTCTGCCCCGCCGTTACTCTCTGATAGGCTTCAGGCACCGCATCGCCGGCAGCTGCATGGAGGTAAGTACATGTTTTTATTGTTTTTTTTATTTGGCACCATGATGTTGGGCCACGATGGGGAAGGGATAGCACTATAGGGGAATCTACTGGGGGGGGGGGGGCTAAATAGTGGCATTTTGTAGTGGCACACTTAAGGGGGCTCACATTATGGGGGGGCACTATGGGGACACTGGTTCTACTGGGGGCACTAATGGGACATTTTTTGTACTGGCACACAGAAGGGGGCATTTTTGGCACTGGCATGCATTATAAGGAGGTATTTTTTGCACTGGAATGCAGTATAAGGGGGTATGTTTTGCACTGGTTTATATTATTAGGGAGTATTTTTTGGACTGCCGCACATTATAAGGGGGTATTTTTTGTACTAGCACACATTATAAAGGGGTATTTTTGTACTGGCACACATTAGGGGAATTTTTTTTTACTGGCACACATTATAAAGAGAATATTTACTACTTGGGGACTATTGGGAACATAATTACTAGTATGGGCACAATGGGGCATTATTACTATTTGGGGCATTGTTAACACTAAGGGCACTCTGGCAGGTAATTATTTCTTATGTTGGGACGTTGGGAAGCACTATTACTATGGGGGGCACCCTGGCACAGTATCAGTTTAGCACAATTATTTTTGGGGGGCATTATGTTTATTAGTATCAGGGGCACTATTTGCTGGACACAGTTTTTTTTTAGGGTACTGTGTACCAATAATTATTGAAGGGTGAATTGTTTCTGCAATATAGTATTGGGCAGCACAGTGGGCATAGTATTGGGATGGCAGGATCGGGTTTTGAGAAGGTGAGAGGATGATGGAAAAGTAGGAAACTAAGATTCTGTTTGTCAAACTCTGCAGAGACAAGAGATGGCTGAAATAAATCATTATGGTCTGAAAGGAGAAGATGAGGAAAGAGAATGTCTAGATCAGAGAAGACATCACTAGATGTAATAGGTATGCGGTACTGTATTACCCTGTATGTTTTGTAATGCTGTAAGTAATGTTTTTCAAGTATGTCTTGAACAGAAGGGCTGGAGAGAAGGGGTTAGGCTGAGAATTTGGCATGGGGGTTCCATTTCAATGTTTGCCTCAGGCAGCAGAAAGGCTACGTGCTTCCCTGCCCCTTGCCACAAAGCATTGAGGGAAGGAGGCCAAAGCTGCACTCTTGCACCAGGGTCAATGAGCCTTTAGCTACACCACTGATGGGAACTTATATACTGTATACTGCAACTTCATACCATCACAGATGCAAGCTTTCGAAATTGTATTCTATAACAAACTGGATGGTCCCTCTCCTCTTGAGTCTGCAGAACACGGCGTCAAAAAACAATTTCAACTTTTAAATCACCTGATCACAGAACAGTTTTCCATTTTGCCTCAGTCCATTTTAATTAACATATAGCTTCTTCTTTGCATGATGCAGCTTTAATTTGCATTTGTTGATTGCACAGCGAACTATGTTCACAATGATTTCTGGAAGTGTTCCTGAGCTCATGCAGTGATTTCCAGTACAGAACCATGCCTGTCTTCAATGCAATGCCACCTGTCTGTAGACATAAATTTCTCCAGATTCTCAGAATCTTGTGATATTATCTACTGTGGATAGTGGGATATTCAAAGTCTTCTCCCTCAAATTCTCAACAGAGTCCCGATGCACAAGCCGATAAGAACAATAGGTAAAAAGCATGATCTGCTTCACCAGCTGTTTTTTATTAGTACTACTTACTTTTCCAATCTTTTGTTGCTTCTGTCCAAACTTTGAGATGTTTTGCTGCCATCAAGTTCTAAATGATTTTTTTCATGAAATGGTAAAATGTCTCACTGTCAACATCATGTGTTCTATGATCTATGGTGAATAAAATATGGGTCAACGAGATATGCAAATCATTATATTCTGTTTTTATTTACATTAATGTACATTTTACACTGTGTCCCAACTTTGTTGGCATTGGGGTTGTACTTCGTTTTCTATTGGTTACTTACATTTTTCTTGAAGTTATTGAATATTGAAGTTATTTCTTGAAGTTATTGTTATTGTATTATTCAATTAAAAGATTACATCTGTTCTGGTCGTGTGATGCTCACACAGATTCGGAATAAACCTTTTCTGTGATTCTACATAATATCTTTTACCTTCTGTGTTAGATACAATAACACTGGTCTATCAACCGAACTCCACTTCCGAAATCCCAGTTCCACTGCTAAAAACTGGAAACACCTGGTGGTCTGATAAGAATGTAAAGTTTAGTAACCCCAAACCAAAGGATGATCTTGTGCAGGCATTTTCAGGTAATGTACATTTCTCACATAATATTGGAAATCCGGAATCTACTTTTTCCAAGGGTGTCCTAGGGATCTTAGCCAAAGTCTTAGCTAAGTGTCCTCCTTTGAGTTGAAATGTTATACAATGTTTTATTAGTTATGATGATCCTGGACCTTGTGTGGGGATCCTGAGCCATGTAATCAAACAAGACAGCTCTAAAGACATTAGAAGTAGTATCTAAAGCTCCTATCTAGTGCCACCAGGTCACTCAAGTGTAGAGCATGGGTTAGGTTAGGATAGGTATTACTGTAGCTGGAAAATGGGGATTACAGATTTTAGTCCATAATAGCAAAGGGAAGCTATAGCTGTTCAGTCCGTTTCAGCAACAAAAGAGTGTAGAAGTAATGAGAATACAGATAAAATTAAAAACAGGGTGTCCTATAAGACAGCAAGCATTGCTAGATGTCAGGACCAGTCCACAGGCACAAACAAAATCCCAGCACAAGGAATAGCAAACATACAGGATAAGGACTAGGAACTAGGCAAAACTATGGCAGAAAAAGACAGAAGGAGCAGATCTTCAGGAACTAAGCTATAGAAACAGTGCAGAGGTCTACTGATAAGTAAGATCATGATCTGAAGATCATAAAGCAATAAGCACTAGTGGTCTAAGAACATGGATGAACATAGAGCTGTACTACAGTACTTCTTGTGTGTGCAACATCCAATGCAGGTAGTTAGTATAGAGAAAACAGATAATGTTGAGGATTTGAATTTCAACACCAGATCCTTTTGTTCTCCAGGGAGATATGCCACTATAACAAAATAATAGCAAAGACAGGTGCACTCTGCGGTCTTACTAAACCCTCAAACTGATTTTAAAATTGAGAGATTAGCCAACATGTCCTACGGTGTAGGACATGTCTGAGCCCGAGCACCGTGCCAAGGTTTCTCAAGTAGCCCGGGACCTAACACTCTCCTACCTGAGCCGTATGGGCAATACCAGGAGCTGCTGTGGGCATCCTCCACCGTATGCATTTTTGCTGGGGATCGTCATTAGCAATGGGCCACAAGTGCAGGATTTGCTCCCCTATATATATGCACAACTGCATGTGGGTTTGAGCACCTCCTGCTAATACCACGCCATTCTTTCCAGTTTGTATATATAGAGATATGCCACTACCAAAGGTGTCCACCCCTGGCTGGAGTGGAGAAAAGTTAGGCTGGATAAAGAAAGAGCATTTGGTAGTGGGACATGGTATTAACCTAGGGTGACCATATCAACACACATACATGCTTGGCCAATCCATTGTGCAAAAGAAATGCACCAAATTGCTTCAAATTTTGCCACAATTTACGACAGGTCTAGGTACTCTCACTTTAGTAAATGTGGGCCAATGTGTTTAATACCTCCATTTAGTATGGAAATACTGCTACCATATGGTGCACACATGACAGTGCCATATATTTCCCACATAATAGTGCCATTCAATGCTAAAATAAAACTGCTATGTCATAATTATCCTGGTATAGATGACAAGACACAATATTCTATAAAGTGCATTTAATCTAATTTCATTGCAAAATAAGTCTTACAGCAGTGTACGGCATCAAATAACACTCCACTAGAAAAAGTGCAGAATCTGAATACTTACCACCCGTTCATAGCATAATATGCGGCATGTTCATTCTGTGGTAGAGAGGTAGCGCATTCAAATGCTAGATTGCAATGTCTTGGGGACCACATCTCCTTCCTCTTGAGTAAAGTTCCCAGTGGTCTATGGCAGTAAAAATCTTTTATTCTACTAATCTTATTTTGCCTCCTGCTGACACCAGCTCTGATCATACATGTTAATACAGTTGCAAGAAAAAGTATGTGAACCCTTTGGAATGATATGGATTTCTGCACAAATTGGTCATAAAATGTGATCTGATCTTCATCTAAGTCACAACAATAGACAATCACAGTCTGCTTAAACTAATAACACACAAAGAATTAAATGTTACCATGTTTTTATCGAACACACCATGTAAACATTTACAGTGCAGGTGGAAAAAGTATGTGAACCCCTAGACTAACGACATCTCCAGGAGCTAATTGGAGTTAGGTGTCAGCCAACTGGAGTCCAATCATTGAGATGAGATTGGAGGTGTTGGTTACAGCTGCCCTATAAAAAACACACACCAGTTCTGGGTTTGCTTTTCACAAGAAGCATTGCCTGATGTGAATGATTCCTTGCACAAAAGAGCTCTCAGAAGACCTACGATTAAGAATTGTTGACTTACATAAAGCTGGAAAGGGTTATAAAAGTATCTCCAAAAGCCTTGCTGTTCATCAGTCCACGGTAAGACAAATTGTCTATAAATGGAGAAAGTTCAGCACTGCTGCTACTCTCCCTAGGAGTGGCCGTCCTGTAAAGATGTCTGCAAGAGCACAGGGCAGACTGCTCAATGAGGTGAAGAAGAATCCTAGAGTGTCAGCTAAAGACTTACAAAAGTCTCTGGCATATGCTAACATCCCTGTTAGCGAATCTACGATACGTAAAACACTAAACAAGAATGGATTTCATGGGAGGATACCACAGAGGAAGCCACTGCTGTCCAAAAAAAACATTGCTGCATGTTTACAGTTTGCACAAGAGCACCTGGATGTTCCACAGCAGTACTGGCAAAATATTCTGTGGACAGATGAAACCAAAGTTGAGTTGTTTGGAAGAAACACACAACACTATGGGTGGAGAAAAAGAGGCACAGCACACCAACATCAAAACCTCATCCCAACTGTGAAGTATGGTGGTGGGGGCATCATGGTTTGGGGCTGTTTTGCTGCGTCAGGGCCTCGACGGATTGCTATCATTGAAGGAAAAATTAATTCCCAAGTTTATCAAGACATTTTGCAGGAGAACTTAAGGCCATCTGTCCACCAGCTGAAGCTCAACAGAAGATGGGTGTTGCAACAGGACAACGACCCAAAGCATAGAAGTAAATTAACAACAGAATGGCTTAAACAGAAGAAAGTACGCCTTCTGGAGTGGCCCAGTCAGAGTCCTGACCTCAACCCGATTGAGATGCTGTGGCATGACCTCAAGAAAGCGATTCACACCAGACATCCCAAGAATATTGCTGAACTGAAACAGTTCTGTAAAGAGGAATGGTCAAGAATTACTCCTGACCGTTGTGCACGTCTGATCTGCAACTACAGGAAACGTTTGGTTGAAGTTATTGCTGCCAAAGGAGGTTAAACCAGTTATTAAATCCAAGGGTTCACATACTTTTTACACCTGCACTGTGAATGTTTACATGGTGTGTTCAATAAAAACATGGTAAAATGTATTCTTTGTGTGTTATTAGTTTAAGCAGACTGTGATTGTCTATTGTTGTGACTTAGATGAAGATCAGGTCACATTTTGTGACCAATTTGTGCAGAAATCCATATCATTCCAAAGGGTTCACATACTTTTTCTTGCAACTGTATATACTGTAGATGACTCATAGCATTGAGAAGCTTTTTGTTAACTCAGAAGAAAATTCTGCTCTAGTGATATGACTGTCACACAGATCCAGACTCAAACACAGCACTAACAAACCAACCAACCATTATTTTGTCTTTGTAGGAAGTGCCAGGCCACCATATTGGCAGAAACCAGCTTACGCTCTTGATCCTCTTGACCCTAATAACAATGGTTATATAAATGATGATTTTATCAATTGGATGAGAGTGGCAGCTTTCCCGAACTTCAGAAAACTTTATAGACGTATCTCACGAATACAACAGTTCTCTGATGGCCTTCCACCTGGAAATTACACCTTCGTCATTGAAAACAGTATCCTTAAATCTGAGGGCATATTTTGTGATATATAACTTCCTTCCATCAAGTTGTTAGAATAAATCAACCATTCCTATCTCACCAACCACTCTCAGATATGACAGGTGGTGTCGAACCTTACTGGGTGTTGGGAGGAAGAAAAAAGTTTATGGTTCTGACCCAAATTCCCAGGTTAATTTGTTGGTGCCCCTATAGCACAATAGTATATAGAGCTGTCCTCAGCTAGAGAGTCGTGTGAAGACATACACACTCCAGCTCTAAAGTCTCAAGGGAGCTCATTTGGCACTCCATCCCTGTACCGCACTTGTGCCGAACGAGCTACCACAAGACTTTTGGTCCAGGCGTGAGTACATCTTCTGACTATGAATATTGCATAACCCCTCAGTGCTTTGCACTGGTGTATCTGACAACTATGGGTCAGCCGCCAGCTCACTGGAACTACTCCAGGAGTTAGCTGCCTGGTTGGTTCCCTGCAGCAAAGTCTAGATATTCGGATAGGGAACTACTAGAAAGCTATATTGAAAAAATAATCAGCACTAAATTTTGCACAAAAGAAACAAAAATGCACGTTCAAGGGCTGAAATCAAATAGAGGTGATATTTATAAAAATCAATCTATTATCGTCTTAACTTAAAAACTCAGATTTTCCAGTATCTAAATTCGGAGGGAAAAAGCATGTGATCCTGTCAACCCTATCATGGTGTGGAGGAAGTAACATGTTTCTGGGAATTGCATACACTGTGACTGGAGCAGCCATTGTACTCACAGCATTTGCCATGCTTGCTGTGCACCTGAAGAAACGGAAGCCTAAGAAGAAATTTTCTGTCAGATAAGTTAAATTGGCAGTAACCTTCTGGTATCTCACTGACTCTTTTTTTTGTTTTTATTGCTGCGTCTGTAAAATAAAAATGACACATCCCACATCAGGGTTTCTAAATGCAGATAATTCTCTTAGCTTATATTAGCAAGGTCACAGATCCATATTGTTCGAAGACAGAAGAATTTACCAATGGAAGAATTGCCTCTTGGGTTGAATACTGTGCCATACTGTCATTCAACTTTTTTTTTCTTTTAGGAAAAAATCTGACTTTTTATTAAGGCCTCATGCACACGGCCGTTGCCCGACCGTGCCCATATTGTGGCCCGCAATATGCGGGCACCGGCCGTGTGCACCCCGCATCACTCCAAACCTTAAATTTGCATACAATCCATGTTACCTTTATCCTCATTAATGCAAATGTCTTGACACTGATGACACATTATGTGTTCCTGGATTGAAAATACGATTTACAAGTTCCCTTATTCGTTTGCACATAGTACTACCCACGTACTGCATATTACATTAACTACATGTTTGGTGGAGCAATTAATAAATGATTTGATAACATGTGAGACCCCTGTATTTGTAGATATTATTTCCTTGGTATTATTAATGAATTTGCATGTTCCACGCCGAGAGGAATCACATTAATAAGTACCAGTGTTGTGCAGCCAAGTTTCCTTTGTTTTACCCATACTGATAACATACAAAAAACAAAGCAAAAAAAACGAATGTTGCAATTTTGAATAGGATGAATAAAATAACCAATTTCATGTATTTTTATTAGTTTTATTATCCTTTTAACTGTATGTATTTAGCAGTGTAGATAACGCACTATTGATCTTTGTAATTTAACTAATGAATTGCGCTCTACTCTGTTAGTGAAACAGTTCATTCCCTGTAATGCCATTACCAAGGACAAGTCATACTATGTCCGAAACGCGTAGGCCCTGGATTAATTCTCCAGGAGTGCTGGAGAATTAATCCACTTTTCTATTGGAATTTCACTAGTTGGTCTGCCGCCGAGACTCCTCCCTGGACCCGATGTCCGTACCTTCATTGTCAAAGGACTACTGGTGTTTTTCTGTGATTTTCCTCCAAAGCCTCCCTTACCTGAAGGATCTGCTGCTGAGGATGTGAAGAATGATGGGCATGAGCAAATGGCCCTCGTAATTTTGATTTCAGAACATTTCATTTGTTAAGGAGGTTGTCAGGGCCGGACTGGGTATGAAAACCAGCCCCGAAAAAAATGACATACCAGCACCATAGCATTGTGTAATTATACCAGCAGTCCAGCACAACGTCATTTTCTTGTTTACCCGCATGGCATCCGCTCGTGTTAAAGAGCCCTAAGCCCAATGCATGGCCACACTCACCCAGTCCTGATAAAATCTGGTCCTACCTCATCCAGGGTGTCGTTGGCGTGATGGTCCACTGGATCCAGAACAAGGTCCCTGTGGTGATAGAGAAAAAAAGAATAATCACATAAGGAAGAGATGGTGAGTGCCCCTGTGAAATCATTTCCCCTACGTGCTACCACACTGTACTAATGCCCACATTGTGGCCCCTCACAGTACTAATTTTTGCCGCCCTAGGCAAAAGTTTGCCGCCCCCCATGTGACATCACAATGCCCCACCCATATGATCTGCCATATTAACTAACGCTAGTGCTGCAGTGCCGCCGTGTTTACATTAAAAAGCCTGCAGGGACAGGCTATAAAGACCAGAGCCACTACATTAAGCTGCAGTGGTTCTGGGGACTATAGTGCCCCTTTAATGTGAGGTAAATTAGAGATTAGTGCCACGAATAATATACTAGATTGCCTCCTTACAACCAGATGAGGATGATGATGGGCTCTAGCTGCAGTCTGGCTCCACTGGTCTTGTGTAGAACAGGCTCTCTGGAGGCTGTTTCTAACTGTGGTCACAAAAATCTATGTTCTGGGAGAACGGGAAGCAGCTCCATTTTTTGGGGCCCTTTACACAGCTCAAGGTCTGGGCCCAGGGCCTGACAGTGAGTATGCCCATAAGGCCCACCCATAAGTCCACCTACACGTTCCACCCATGAGTTTGTTCACAGTGGGTGAAGTGTGTAGGGCAGCAGTCCCCAACCGCCGGGCCGCGGCCCAGGACCGGGCCCTGGGAGATATGTTGCCGGGCCGCAGAGGAAAGAGGAGCGCAGACGCCAGGCGCATGCGCGGCCGACGCGTTCATCTTGCCAACATTAGCGGAGACGGAGGGAGGGACGGAGAGAGGGAATCCCTCCCTCCCATGTAGCGGCCTCTGCAGAGCCCAATACAATGAGCGGACTCTGAGGCGCCCTACACCACTGCCACCAATGAATATGTCTCTAATATTAAAGTAGGAGGCGGGACGGGGGAAGGTTTACCGCTGCACTGTCTCAGCTAGTGTGCTCGGCAAACGGCAGCAGCGGCAGCCTCCTCCTCCTGACTCTTGTGTTCTCAGACCAGTCCCCAGCCATTAGTGATCCGGAAAGCACAGGTACCCACACACTGTCCCACAGATGGGGTCACCTATTATTAATCTGAGGTACATGGTGCTATTACATTAGTACCCCATGTACCTCAGATTAAAAGTATGTGGCCCCCAAGCACATCATCAAATAATGGGCAACATTGGGTTAACCATTAATATGAGGTACACATAATGAGGTTTCTTACTATTAATGTGAGGCACATGCACGTCCAAATTGATAAAACAATGTGCCTCATATTAACAGCATGTACCTGATGCCATTAACCCCATGTTGTCCATTATGTTAAGCAGGGTACTTGACGAGTTTGCTATTAATATGTGGCACATGGTTTCATCAATTTAGACTCCATGTGCCTCACATTAATAGCCAGTAACCTTATCATACTGTGGTACCCAACACCAGCCTACACATTAACCCCATGCTGCTCAATGTCCATTATGTCAGGAAGTACTTGCTGGTGTTACTATTAATATGAGGCACAAGGCTTTATCGATTTAGACTTCTATTTGCTTCACATTAAATAGCAAGTGACCCCATCAAGTACCTCCTCACGTAATGGGCAATTGATACTTTGCAAAAAGTAAAAATTAAAAAATACTCACACGTTAACCCCATGCAACATGTGGTTAACGTGTGAGTTTTTTTCTTCTTCATGGTATCGAATTGGAGTTGCAATACTTTTTTTTGGAGTCACATTTAAATAATAAATGTAATCGTTATATAGTGTTATATATCTTAATATGCACCTTGTGTTTTGTCGTGCGCGTGAATCAGTCAGCGCCGACCAGCACCCCCATAAACCCCGCCCACCCCCTAAGCCCCGCCCAGAACCCCCCCACTCCACCTGGTCCCTGGAAAAATTGTCCTACATGAAACTGGTCCTTGGTGCAAAAAAGGTTGGGGACCACTGGTGTAGGGGATGTGTTATGTGTTGCTGTAGAGAATCTAATGTGTGTGCTTATGGAATGTAGTGTATAGGGATACCAGTGTGTGTGCGTAGTGGATTGCAGTGTGTTTTCGTGTAAGGGATAGAAAGAAGTTTGTGTTTGTGTATAAGGCATGTATTGTGTGTTTCTGAATGTGTGTATAACCGAATGCGTTGTGTGAATCTGTGTTTGTATGTGTAAGGGCTGCAAGGCGTGTTTCTGTGTATGTAAGGGATGCATTGTGTGCAAGGGGTGCATTGTGATGGATGTCAATCTCCCCCCTCCCTTGTCACTCTCTTCTCCCCCCCTCCCTCCCTTGTCACTCTCATCCCCCCTCCCTCCCTTGTAACTCTCATCCCCCCTCCCTTGTCACTCTCATCCCCCCTCCCTTGTCACTCTCATTCCCCCCCACCTCTAGTGTAGCGTGGCCGAGCTCTGTCCGGTCCGAGGTACAGGAGCATTTGTTTCCTGTACCCGGCCGGACTGAAAGGAAGTGCACACTAAGTGAGCACTTCCTGTCAGTCCGGCCGGGTACAGGAAACAAAAGCTCCTGTACCGCGGACCGGACAGAGCTCGGCCACGCTACACTAGAGGCGCTTCCCCCCTGTCAGTCCCTCTCTTCAGGCTGCGCCCGGGCGGTGCACAATCATAGACGCGCCAGCCCGGGCAGTGCGGCAGCCACCTGGTGCGGGGGGGGGGGGGGGCCACCGCTGAACTTTAAAAAAAACTTGCGGCAGGACCGGCCCACGGTAGGCCAGTCTGGCCCTGGAGGTTGTGTGATATCACATAAAGGGTTTATCCCCCAGAAACAAAGTTACTCTAGAGTCTAGACCATGGGCAATATCTAGAATTGAGCTGCAGTAGAAGGCACAGCCCATAGACCTGAGTGGTGCTGTTTTTGGAAAAAGAAAACAGCCTTTTCTTTAATGTATATCACAGAACCTTGTATAAGGAGTACAAAGCAAAGGAATGACTACACAGTCAGGAGAAGCAACCCCCCCCCCCCCCAAAAAAAAAAACACAAAAAAACGTAACGTGATCTGGACATGAAATGTATTGCTGATTAAACTTATGAGGCACAATGCAAAGTGGTAAGAGATTGATAAAGGTATTCTAAGCAGAGATTAGGAGAGGGTGAAGGTCCAGCCGGAAAATCTTTTCTAGTTTGCCATATGGCTTAAAAACTTTCTTTGCTATTGGACGTGGTAGAGGAGCCTGCCCATTGGATGATGCTATGTGTGGTATCTTCAGTTGGTGCCCTCCTCATTTCCCATTATGGGGTATTGGCAATACAATAAAAAATAACCATACCATACCTGACTTTAAGCACCATAGCATATGGTGACCAAATAATAGTGCCATACGTTGGCCAAATACAGGTGCCTAAATAGCAATAGGGTGCTCATATAATACCCACATACAGTGACATAAAGGTAAATGCAGTTTGTTGTGCGGAGGCAACCAGGGGCTTTTCGAATACAGAAGAAATTTACCCAACAATATCCCTTAGTAAGACTTTTACAACTGAATTGCCCCTGCTGAAAGCATTACTGCGTTCCCAACGCACAATAATAAGTATACTACCCCGAGAGGTCTACTATACATGTGCCAAAGTTTATGAGGTTTTATTAAGGTATGCAGAGTAAACTGCTCTTCATCTGTCACTTACAGTATTTGCATTTCGACCTGCACTTTTTATCTATCCAGATAACCATGATTACTTGTATAAAGGACAAAATTATAAGGGTTTGCTCACACATCTGTGTTCGTGTTGATGTCCATAACAAGGAGCTCAGTGTTTCATCCATGAAGGTGTCTGTCTGTTGTGTGCCGTTCCATGTGTCATCCCTATTCCTTGAACACTGCTAGGCTGAAAAGGAGATTTCCAGAGCATCTCCTATCAATGGTCAGTGAAAACCACTGATGGAACATGGAGACCATCCGTGGTCCTTCAGTAGTTTTCATGGATCCATAGACTTCAGTGGATGTGTTTGGTCTGCAACACGGACCAAAGTAGTGCATGTTTCTCTTGACTATAGGTCAGTGGAAAAACAAGGATGTGTGAATGCCACTTAAAGGGGTTATCCAAGACTATAAAATGCTCCCCCATATGCCGGGCCCTTCACAATGAATAGACTTACCTGGCTTCTCACTCCCTGCGCTGCTCCTGGTCCCCCCACCGCTGCTGCTTCTCCATGTGTGTGGATGAAAACATCCGGTGTCGGGGGGAGCAGCCAATGGCAGGCGGAGATGAGGACGAGCCTCCCTAGCGCCAATGTTTTCATCCGCACACTGGGAGAAGCAGCAGCGGTGCGGGGACCAGGAGCAGCGCAGGGAGCGGGAGCCAGGTAAGTATACAGTTGTGTTCAAAATTATTAAACCCCCAATGCTGTAAAGGGTTTTAGGGAATTTAGTGTACATTTGTAATTGTGTTCAGAATTAAATCTTACAAGGACTTTTTAAAGAACCAAATGCAACTAAAATGACATCTATTGCTTTTGTAATACAGTATTAAATGTTTTTTTTGTGATTTCTTCATTGACACAATTATTCAACCCCTTAAAGTCTACCACTCTTAGGCCCCATGCACACGGCCGTTGTTCACGGCCGTGTGCGGGCCGTGGAACCGCGGCCTGGATCCCTTCCTGTGAGCTGGAGCGCACGGCGTCACTGGTTGCTAGGACGCCGTGCGCCCCCTGCTGCCGGCACAGTACAGTAATACACTGGTATAGATCGTACCAGTGTATTACTGTTCTGTGCCGGCAGCAGGGAGCGCACGGCGTCATAGCAACCAGTGACGCCGTGCGCTCCTGCTCTCAGGAAGGGATCCAGGCCGCGGTTCCACGGCCCGCACACGGCCGTGAACAACGGCCGTGTGCATGGGGCCTTAAGAACAGAGGTTCATTCAAGTGTTTTCGATCAGGTATTGAAAACACCTGTGGATGTCAAGGAGCAGCAATCAAGCAGAATAAGCACCAATTAGGCAGATTTAAAAGGACTGTGATACTCAGCTCCTTCTAGACATTTACTGGTGTGTTTACAAACATGGTGACGTCAAGAGAATGGTCTAGGAAGTCAAGAGAAGAGGTGATTTCTCTTCACAGGAAGGGCAATGGCTATAAGAAGATTGCAAAGATGTTAAACATACCAAGAGACACCATAGGAAGCATCATTCGCAAATTCAAGGCAAAGGGCACTGTTGAAACGCTACCTGGTCGTGGCAGAAAGAAGATGTTGACTTCGACTGCTGTGCGCTACCTGAAGCGCAAAGTGGAGAAAAGTCCCCGTGTGACTGCTGAGGAACTGAAAAAAGATTAGTCCGATGTGGGTACTGAAGTTTCAGCTCAGACAATAAGGCGCACACTGCGTAATGAAGGCCTCCATGCCAGAACTCCCAGGTGCCCCTTGCTGTCTCCAAAGAATAAGAAGAGTCAACTGCAGTATGCCAAAAGTCATGTGGACAAATCACAAAAGTTTTGGGATAGTGTTCTGTGGACTGATGAAACAAAATTAGAACTGTTTGGGCCCATGGATCAACGCTATGTTTGGAGGAGGAAGAACAAGGCCTATGAAGAAAAGAACACCTTGCCTACTGTGAAGCATGGCGGGGGGGGGGGGGGGGGGGGGGGGTCAATCATGCTTTGGGGCTGTTTTGCTTCTACAGGTACAGGGAAGCTTCAGCGTGGGCAAGGTACCATGAATTCTCTTCAGTACCAGGAGATATTGGATGAAATGTGATGCAGTCCGTCACAAACCTGAGGCTTGGGAGACATTGGACCTTTCAACAGGACAACGATCCCAAGCATACCTCCAAGTCCACTAGAGCATGGTTGCAGATTAAAGGCTGGAACATTTTGAAGTGGCCATCGCAGTCACCAGACTTAAATCCGATTGAGAACCTCTGGTGGGACTTAAAGAAAGCAGTTGCAGCACGCAAGCCTAAGAATGTGACTGAACTGGAGGCTTTTGCCCATGAAGAATGGGCGAAGATACCCGTAGATCGCTGCAAGACACTTGTGTCAAGCTATGCTTCACGTTTAAAAGCTGTTATAACTGGAAAAGGATGTTGTACTAAGTACGAAGATTGAATGTCACTTGGGGGTTGAATAAAACTGATAATGATGTGAGCGCAGAAAAGACATTTGTGGTTATTTCATTATAAATGTTGTTATATTTGTCTGACTTACAAGTGCCTCTGATTTAATTGTAAACAAGATGACTGAAATGATCAAAATTAATGTCAAACTGGCCAAAACACTCAATTTCAGTGGGGGTTGAATAATTTTGAACACAACTGTATTCATTGTAAGGGGCCCGGCATATGGGGGAGCATTTTACAGTCTTGGATAACCCGTTTAAGTATTCAGGCACACAACTATATTTTTCATCCGTGTGATATCTGCAATTTTTGTGGATTGCGCATTGATCCATTCATTTCTATCGGGTCATGCCCACAACCGTATTTTTTGTGGATCCATGTGGCAATTCCACTAATTTTTGAACCTATTTTGGTCTGTATTGTGGATGAGAAAAGCTGTTTCTGTTGATGGAAGTGACCAAAATGCAGAATGCACACAGGAGGTATTGTAGTTTGCAGATCCATTTTTAGTGGACCAAAATACGGACAAGGCTATTTGCTTGAGGCTAAGCCGAAATGCAAATGTAATAATCAGTCTACACATTGTATAATATTCAGCTTGAAGGGGTTTCCAGGACTTACCTATTGATCTATATCAGATCAGTGGAGGCCAACTGTGGTGCACAGCTGAGTACATTGTGCAGTGGTCGTGTCTGGGTAATGCAGTGTTGCTTCCATTCAAGTGAAAGGGAGCTCACTCATGTTAGCAGTTGGTGGGGGTCTCAGGACCCAGACCCCCACCAATCCTAACTTCTGACATGTCATTATAACATCTTGTCTCTCTCACTCTTACTAAATAGGTATGTCTGAGGTATGCTCAGCAGAATCAGTGAACAGTCTGTTCTTTTAGTATGATGGGGAACATGAAGATGTTTATTCCTACCAACATGCAGTGAAGAACATACAGTTATATGTTACCTTCAGTGACTTACAGACGCTCTGCACTTTCTCCCCTATGGCAGCTCAACCTTCTGAAGAATCCAGTAACTTATTCCCTCAAGGGATGGCACATATGCTGTCACATTTCTGCTTTTCAATCCTCCTTCACTCACAGCTACACTAAACTGAACTGATGCAACCTACTCTTTATAGGAAGGGGTGGTGCCAGCCCAATCTAGAAACAGTAACTGGGAACTGCTTGCTTTCTCCGTACACATCTCAAGGGACATACAAAGAATAAAGTACAATACATAAAACCCTGCAGCGGGACACTGCATACGTCCCCCCCCCCCCCCCCAAAAAAAAAAAAATATGTGCATGCAAATTAAGCTTAAGAGCTGATTCACACATCTGTGAATCCTGGAAACACGTTTTCTATGTTCTCCACAGCACACATACCCATTCAAAAACAACAGAGACAAGCATCTTGGTCCGTGATGTGGACTAAACATGCCCATTGGGTCTGTAGAAACCACTGACATAACATGGACAGCATCTGTAGTCTGTCAGTGATTTTTATGGACAATTGGTAGTAGATATTATGAAATGAATTTTCTGCTTGTCCAGTGTCCGTGGAATACGGATGACACACTGAAGGCAAAGAAGAGACACTCAGATCCTGGCACCTTCTCTGATGAAACACTGGCTGTCTTCTCATGGACCTCATAAGGCCTAACACTATGCAGTTTTACAAAGACGCCTATGTTTTTTTTCCTGCAAAACACGTTACAATACTGTGGAAATTATCCCAAAAAGCACTGCTTTTAGGAGAGAATTCAGTGCCTCACTGTGGATCAGTGTAGCATTCCTCATATACCTCTGTGCATGGCATCTATATTTCAGCAAGAATCCCCGCGGGCACAATTTATGTCTATGGACAGGACATGATATGTAGCAAACAGTTCCCACCCCCAAAGCTGTGGTTCCCCAGAACAGCAACAAAATCTATGAGAAAACAGGAGCTTAGATTGTTATATTTGTGTTTAATATACCTTTTTTCTACCACTTTTGGTACATAGGTTACAACCTTTGACACACTGCGGCACATTTACTAACGTTTCATGAGTAAAAAGCCTGTTTACGACTGTCTCATTTCTAAGCCTCATTTACCAACAGTTTTTGCGGCATTTGCGCCTATTTTCAATTTTAAAAAAAAATCTGATTTTGCCGTGAAAACAGTCTACCACCTAATGCTGGTTTACTTTTCTCCGTTTTGAGTGGCGAGTTGCGCAACAATTTGCCTATTATCATGGAGACGTGCGCCAAAATTCTGCTTACTTGCGCCACATTTTCATACTATTTAGACCAGTTAAGGGTACTTTCACACTAGCGTTTTTGTTTTCCGTTTTTTAGTTCCGTCACAGGGGCTCAATACCTGAAAAAAACGCTTCAGTTTTATCCTAATGCATTCTGAATGGAAAGCATTCCGTTCAGTATACATCAGGATGTCTTCAGTTCAGTCCCTCGTACGGGATTTGGCCGGAGAAAATACCGCAGCATGCTGCGGTATTTTCTCCGGCCAAAATTCTGGAACACTTGCCGGCATTAATTTCCATTGAAATGAAATTTATTAATGCCGGATCCATTACCAAGTGTTCCGGAAAAACAGATCCGGTTTCCTGGTCTGCGCATGTGCAGACCTTTAAAAATGCTAAAAAATAAATACAGCGAAGAGACGGATCCGGTATTTCAATGCATTTGTCAGATGGATCCGGAAACAAATGCTATCCGTTTGCATACGGATTTCCGGATCCAGCAGGCAGTTCTGACAACGGAACTGCCTGCTGGAATCCAACAATGCAAGTGTGAAAGTGCCCTTAGTGAATTTGAATCTCTTACTAGAAAACGACCACTAGAGGTCAGACTTAAACCAAAAAAGACAAACCAGATTTATAAAAGGATAATAAATGAGTTCCAAATTGAAAACAAATTTTGCCAATACGTCAGTTTTTGTTTTTACTCCAAAAAAAAAAGGCGAACTTAGTAAATGTGCCCCGCTGACATAGAAATGATGGGGAGATTTATCAAAACTGTTGTAAAGGAAAACTGGCTTAGTTGCCCATAGCAACCAATCAGATTTCACCTTTCATTTTCTATGGGGAAGGAAAGGATGGGGAGAGCACACTATGTGCCCGCCGCATCCGCATTTCCAGAGCGCGCCCCCAATCTTCCGGTTCGCGGCTCCGGAAAAAAATAGAACATGTCCTATTCTTGTTTGCAATTGCGGACAAGAATAGGCAGTTCTATGGGGGTGCCGGCGGGGTGTATTGCGGATCCGCAATACACTACGGACATGTGAATGGACACTTAGGCTTCATTCACCTTTACGTGTCCGTTTCACGCCTGTGTTACATCCATGAAGATGTCCACAAAGGATCCGTGTTTGATCTGTGTGTCTGTTTTTTACGCTCCATGTGTCATGCGTATTTCAGAAATGCTGCCCAGCTGAAAATTTGTTTCCAGAGAATCTCCTATCAGTGGCCAGTGAAAAACGGAGGCAACACGGATTCCATACGTGTTGTGTCCATGATTTTCATGGACCCATAGACTTCAATGGGTGTCTTTACTTTGCATCACGGACCAAAGTAGTGCATGTCTCCATGATTTTTTCATTTACCCACGGTCACTAAAAATATATCGATCTGTGAACAGACATCCTTGTACTCTCCATGGAAAACGAGGATAGCACACCTCAGTGAAATGTGAACGAGGCCTAAAACTGTGTCTTCAGAAGCAGTTCTCATCAGCACGTCTCACATGTGACGCTAGGAGCACCTGTGTTACCTTCCCCCTCAGGTGTATCAGGAAATAAATAGAGGAGCTCCATGGGCTGGAGACATAGTCTCTGAGCATCATGGCTGGGAGCTGGTGCAGGGTCTGGCTGGTGCTGCTGGTTGGGGGCTGCTTTGCTGCTAGTGCCCAGAATGGGTTTTATGAGGAGCCTTTGCTGATCTGTGGAGATTACAGCCTGGAATACACTTTACAGCTTTTGGCCACAAACATCTCTACTAGACTTTCTGTCTATGGTGAGTTCATCTACTTTACCGTGGCTGAGGTTGCTCTAATTGTGTCAAAAGTAATAGGGGGTGGGGGGAGGCTTTGTGGAAAGGCATGTGGTCTAAGGGGTGCCAAAACTGTGCTACAATCCTGGTGTAAATATCTGTTTTAAAGTAAGCCAAGTATTAGTTGGTATAGAGTCAGAGAAAACTGTCCATCCCTGCCCCCCTGCTTAGTAATCTTCTATCCTCAGGATAGCTGCAGTATATAAATCAGTAAGGGTCTCCAGAACTCTCATAGAAATAGCGTGACTGGTCATTTCAGGGGGTACAGGGCCCTTGATGTGATTGGAGTTCTAGGGTTTGGACCCAAAAAAAGTGCCTTGCAGCTTTCTGGTTTGTTTAGGCAGTCATGTGGGATACATGACTTCATGGCATAGTGAGGGTAGGGATGAGAGAACTTGTTTTTAAGTCTGGTGTACAAGGTTTGGGTTTCATACTAGTTCTTAGATAACACTAATCCTGTAGGCCTAACTTGAAACACAAGTTCACTGAACATTAAGTGTTAGTAGTTATGGATTTGGCACAAACATGTGCAGAATTGTTATTTTTGCAATGTTTCTATTGAAAAGCATTTTTATTCAAGGGAATTTTATTTTATTTTTCTTACAATCTCAATCCCACAAGGCAAAAAAAAAACTAAATGACCAAAGTTTTTCTTTAATGGTCATACTAACTTTACAGCAGGACCATGCACTATGGATTGCCACCTGCACCCTTGATGGGTGGTACAATGCAGATGCCAGTGGAACCATCAATGTGTTCACGATCAGTGCTGTGTGCAGAGCTCAGCTCCTCTTTTCCTTTCCATGGCCTACTACTTAGCGTATGGAGAGACATCAGTCACAGGGAGGGTGGAAACCTTAAAATGTTGTGCCCTGCACCTTCACTAGTAATAGCCATTCCAGCCTTCTAGGATCTTGTGGTGGGTTTTTTTTTGTTTGTTTTTAAAATATGAACCTTACAGCTTTAACCTAATTTCACACCACTGTGTTCAGCCTGGGAAACTCAATCTGATGGCTGGACTTCCCAGACGGGGCACTGCTCCTCTTACCCAAACTCACAGCTTCATAGTGACTTAATATGCTGTGAGTTCCTGCCTGACCTCGGGTCTGTAGTACTGACAGTATTATGTGAGTACAATACTCAGTTGGGCAGGAACTCTCAGCATTATAGGTCATTATGATGCTGTGATTCCAGGTTAGAGGAGAAGTGTTCTTTCAGGGAAATAATGCAGATGTCAGTGTTGTCCAGACCAAACACTGGTGACACTGCTTATTCAGCACCCATGTATGTCTGGGTGGGAGTCTCAATACTTGCTGTTATCACGCTCTGTCTATTTGCAGTCATGCAGTGAGTTCTTATGTTTGTCTAGATGCTGATGGAAATGGGACCCCACTTGTCACCAATAAATCCTGTGGTGTCTCGATTACTGCTGAGTCTGATGGCCATGTAGTCATCCATGCGAAATACAATGGCTGTTACATGCAGATAACGGTAAGCTTTGATTGGAAATTGTGGAATAACTTGAAGGCACCATAAACCTAGAGGAATGCAGTGACCTATGGAGATTAAAGGGGTTTATAGAGACTTCTATACTGATGTATCCTCAGGATAGCTCATTAGTATCTGATCTGTGGGGGTCTGACACCCAGAACCCCCAATCAGGATTTTCAGAAGGCACTGGCAATCAAAGTACGTCTGCTGCCTTCTCTCTGCTCAAGCCCAGCGCTGTACATTGTAGAGTGACCATAACTGGTATTGCAGCTCATCCCAATTCACTTCAATGGGATTGCACTGTGCTAAGGCCATGTGACCATGATATCCTAATCCGCTGTCCCCTGACAAAGCTGCATACCTCAAAGTGTGTGTGTGTGTGGTGGGGGGGGGGGGGGGGGGTTACGCTGTAGGTTTGTTTTTTGACAATACAGCTTGATAGGACTTCTCGCTATGTTTTACTACGAACTGGGAAATAAGTTAATATAAAATGTTCTTTACAGGTAGGATGACATCAATACAGCTAGGGATTGTGTGTGGAATTAAGCAGGGGGATTCTCCCCATGGGGAAGGGGGGCTTAGCGGTGGTCCTGTGCATTGTTGCATGGGACCTGACTTGTGGTACAGTGTGGATTACATTCTACATTAGACTGCTTCCCTCTCGCTGTAGACACTACATGATGGTGATGCCCTAATTGAATTGAGAAGAATCTAACAGATTATCCATGTTCAATAAGATTTGAACTGAGGGTAGTGGTGACACGTATGTAATTGGGAACTGGTAGTCAATAGGTCAGGTTTCCACATGGGAATATCTAGGCACTTCATATAAAAGACCCTCGACCTAATACTAAATAAGGACATGTGAAATAGGTCCTGAATATTAGTGCGGCACGGAAGGATCGGACACTGGTAATTATAACAACCTGTGTGTTTTACAATGGCGAATTCTCACACATAATATCCAGTCCTTGCCATTTACGTTCTGTGGGATAGTTATTTTTAAGCCTTAGTTAGTAAGTTGCCATTAGGTGGTCTTACAAGGGAGTTCTTGGCCTCTGGTGTTAATTTTCCAGGACTGTATAATATGTAGCACTTCAGCCACCTGTAGCCAATAAAAGTCCACACCGGGAGCTCTGCTTACCAGTATAAAATGGTACGTCGTGAGTAAGGGGTGCATGTTCTGCCGAAATATCGCAAGGAGGAGGTGGGAACAATGTCTGTCTCAGACACCCTTATTATGTACCATTTTATACTGGAATGAATTAAAGAAACAAAAGGTTTTGTACCAGCAACTTGTGAGTGACTGACTTCTATTGCTCGCTCACATACAATATTGGCACAATGAGGTACAAGTCTGCATGTGTGAAAGGCAAGTTTTCCAGGATCCATCCATGAGTATTAAAGTCTGACATATTTAATGTGCCCCAGAAAAATGATGTTTTAATAAATACAATTGGGGCATTACCATTACACCTAGAGGCTCTGCTGAACCTTCATTTTTGACAGGAGCAGGCAGTGAAAATGTGAGGGGACATCGGGTATAAAGCAGAGCCTCTAGGTGCAACGGTGACGCCCCCATTGCTATTAGAGGCTCACTTGCATATAGTAAAATATTATTTTTCTCAGCAATGTGGACACATTTGAACATGGGACCAACACAGATGTCATTAGCTCGCATGCATCAGGTCAGCCAGTTTCAGGTACAAATCTGCTGACAGATGTACTTTAATTTTATACTTGCAGGAGAATAAATATATGATGACCATCTTCCTAGAGGTTAACACTACCGGAGAATGGGAGGTGTATCAGAAAGAAGATCTGATGTGTCCAGTTCATCCCGGTAATCTTGGAGGTTTGTCATGGGTGGAATTGATACCAGCTCTCAAATGTTGGTTTCGCCCTGCATAGCGGATCTGGCTGAAACCCACAGCTGCATAAAATCACATAGGATTTGCTGCAGATTGCAATGTGGAAATGCTCTGAATCTGCTGCAGATCTTATCCGCAACATAAGTTATCCCTCACCCAATTTGCTTCATCACTTGTCTGGTGGGGGGCATGGCCAGTGGCTGTGACTTATCTTGAAATGAAGACTAATCTACAGCAGCTGAGCTTCTGAAGACTTCCGTTTAGGCCTCATGCACATGACCGTTGTGTGCATCTGCGGCCGTTGTACCGTTTTATATTTTTTTCGCTGACTCATTGACTTTCAATGGGTCCGTGGAAAAATCGGAAAATGCACTGTTTTGCAGCCGCATCCGTGTATCCTGTCTGTCAAAAAAATGACCTGTCTTATTTATTTTTTTGACTGACAACGGTTCACGGACCCATTCATTCAAGTCAATGGGTCCGTGAAAAAACACGGATGCACACAAGATTTACATCAGTGTCCATGATCCGTGGCCGTAGGTTACTTTCATACAGACGGATCCGAAGATCGGTCTGCATAAAAGCTTTTTCAGATCTAAGTTTTCACTTTGTGAAAACTCATATCCGACACTACAAACTGTGTACAAGACTGCCCCGTGCTGCCAGGCAGCACCCGATCTCTTACAGGGGGCTGTGATCCGCACAATTGCTGCACCTGAAGGGGTTAATTGTGCATATCATAGCCCCCTATAAGAGATCCGGGGCTGCCAGGCAGCAGGGGGCAGACCCCCTCTCTCCCCAGTTTAAATTTCATTGGTGGCCAGTGCCGCCCCCCCCTTCCTCCCTCTAATGTAATAGTTGGTGGCACAGTGTGCGGCCCCCCCATCCCCTCTATAGCATTAACAACATTGGTGGCAGTGTGCGGCCTCCCATCTCACCCCCCGATCATTGGTGGCAGCGGAGTTCCGATCAGAGTCCCAGTTTAATCGCTGAGGCTCCGATTGGCAACCAGGATGCTACTGCAGTCCTGGTTGCCATGGTTACTTAGCAATAGTACAATAGTAGAAGATTCATACTTACCTGCTGCGGTGTCTGGCCGGGAGCTCCACCTACTGGTAAGTGACAGGTCTGTGCGGCGCATTGCTAAATGAACTGTCACTTGCTAGTAGGAGGAGCTCCCGGCCGGACACAGACATCGCAGCAGCCAGCAGGTAAGTATGATGCTTCTACTATTGCTAAGTAACCAGGGCTGCAGTAGCGTCCTGGTTGCCATGGTTACCGATCGGAGCCCCAGCGATTAAACTGGGACTCCGATCGGAACTCCGCTGCCACCAATGATCGGGGGGGGGGGGGGTAGATGGGGGGCGCACACTGCCACCAATGAATTATTACAATAGAGGGAGGAAGGGGGGGGGCCCCGCACACTGTGCCACCAACCTATTACAAGGGAGGGAGGGGGGCCGCACTGGCCACCAATGATATTCAAACTGGGATGGGGGGGTCTGCCTCCTGCTGCCTGGCAGCCCTGATCTCTTACAGGGGGATATGATGCATACAATTAACCCCTTCAGGTGCAGCACCTGAGGGGTTAATTGTGCTGATAACTGCCCCCTGTAAGAGATCGGGTGCTGCCAGGGGGCAGTTATCAGCACAAGTCTCGCTAAACCCGTTCTTCCATATTGACTTTACAGTACACGATGCGCCATCCCCAACTGAATGCTCAGATGTCTCTATACAAAACAGACTTGTGTGTGCTAGACCCCCGGTCTCCCAGGAAGAATGTCTCCAGAAAGGCTGCTGTTATGACCAAATGGACTCAAGGACACCATGCTATTATGGAAACCGAGGTAGATGTTTGTTAATTTACTGTACTACATGACTTCATTTACTTTAAACTTTTTTTTTTTTTTTCCAGGACGTCCCCCATGACAGCACATGGGAGGATGTCAAATCCAATCTCTGTAGGGACAGGAAGTGAGACAGGTTAAACCCCTCCCCCCTCCTCCCTCCAATCTCCAGTGTCTTCCTGTCCCTACAGGGATAGGATGGTGAGACAGGATTTCCTTCACGGATTCAGGGTGCTTACCCAGGCACCAGGGGCTAGGTCTGGTCAGGGGTCCCGCACTCCCCTCACAGCCCAGGTCGGGCAGCGTCCCGCATGGCCCTGCTAGCTCCCCCTTCGGGGGTTCTCTAGCTCTGTCCCGGCCTGCCATGGACGGCGGGATGCTGAAGCTGCTTCTCCTCCGGGAGCTCTGGGCTAACTGGTGCGCTCCAGACCCTGCGACGCGGCATCACGTGACGCGGCTATAACGTCACTTCCAGGGTCATCTGCAAACAAGATGGCGGCCTCGCGCTCAGGGGTTGACTCCCTCCCTTTGGGGGTAGAGTTACCCTTATAAGAATGGAGCAGCGCGGCAGCAGAGGTGGAAGATAAGCCCCAGTGGGAAAGACTAAGCTGCTGTGTTTTCCTTAGCCACCATGGAGCCCCAGGTGTCAGCCAAATCTGAGATTGTGTCTGACTCCTCTGCTGCAGCCCATGTAAGTGTTCTTATCCCTAATTTCCCCCCCCCCCAATTCATTAAGCACGGCTTTCTCTGATTTTTTTTTTTTTCCTAGGATAAAAAAAGTTCAGGGCAGTCGGCTCTCCAGGATTCCAAAAGGAAACCGAGAAAATGTGCAACTTGTGGGGAAAAAAATGCATATATCATACAAAAAACTGTTGTGTGCCGATTGCATTGCCAGGTTAATGAAGGATGAGCAGCTCTCCTTTCTCACAGAACTTAGAAATATTGTTTGTGAAGAAGTGCAGGCTACGGTTTCTTCTCTAAACCCTCCGCCACCTCCTTCTCAACCCGACTCTCCCTCCCTCAAAAAGGAGGATTCTGATAATCAGGAAGTCTCAGACGGAGAGATTGAGCAAGACACCATCTCTGCTTCAGGTTCTTCAGACCACCCTAAAAGATTTATTTTCTATTGAAGACCTAGACGCCCTCCTCCATGCGGTTAGAGATACCATGCAAATAGAGGAAGCTAGCCCTCCCATATCCATTCAGGATGAAATGTTTGGGGGGGGTTAGGGGCAAAAAAGACTCGCCTATTTCCAGTAAATTCCCATCTGAAGGAAATGATTCTGGAGGAATGGAAGGAGGCCGAAAAGAAATTAATTATACCTAAGGAATTTAAAAATCGGCTGATATTTAATCCTGAGGATACTAAATTATGGGATGAAGTTCCTAAGATAGACATTCAAGTGGCTAAGGTCACAAAGAAGACCTCCATTCCCTTTGAGGATTCCTCAAATTTAAAAGATCCTATGGATAGGAAGACGGAGGCTTTACTTAAGAAAGCCTGGGCCGAAGCGCTTCGGCCGAATCTATAAGAATTTCGGCTAGAAACAGCACCCTGGCGAATACAGCTAGAAAGGCCCTTTGGCTAAGAAGTTGGTCAGGGGACATAGCTTCAAAAAATCTCTGTTCGATCCCTTTCTCAGGTTCACATGTGTTTGGCCCAGTCTTAGATACAATCCTTGAAAGTGCTGCGGACAAGAAGGGTTTTCCGGAGGAGAAATCTAAGACTCAGTCCTTTCAGAAAAATTCAGGCCAGGGACAGACACAGAATTTTTCAGGTAGAGGGAAAGGCAAGTCGGGCAGGTGGAGCTACCCCAAAGGTGGGAAGGGGAGGGGGTTCCTTCTCAAACCCAACACTTCCTCTTACCAGAACAAATGACACCAGACCAGTGGGGGGGGGGGGAGACTTCGGTTGTTCAGTCATCAATGGTCTCTAGTAACTCAGAACCCCTGGGTACTTCAGACAGTACGAGAGGGGTACAAAATAGAGTTCAGTCATCTTCCTCCTCAGAGATTGTTACCACACCCTAGTCTCCGTCACTAAAGAACCAGATGGTTCAAGACTTAGAGAAACTTTGCACAATGGAAGCAATAGTTCCTGTTCCAAGACCCCAACAGGGCAGAGGCCACTACTCCAAGCTGTTCTGGGTAAAAAAAAGACTGGTCGCTGAGAACTATCATAAACCTGAAGTTCCTGAACAATTGGATTCAATATTTCAGGTTCAAGATGGAGTCAATATGTTCCACTGATTCCAGCAGGGGCATTGATGTGCACAATCGATCTCAAAGATGCCTACTACCATATCCCCATACATCCGAGCCATCATCAGTTCCTCAGGTTTGAGGTGATGTTAGACGGCATGGTTCATCACTTTCAGTTCCAATGTCTTCCATTCGGGATCTCAAGTGCTCCCCGCATTTTCACAAAACTAATAGTAGGGATAATGGCTTTCCTGAGACAACAGGGAATAACAATTCCGTATTTAGACAACTTCCTCCTGACAGCATCCTCAGAGGTCCTTCTGCAGACCCATCTACAGACTACGTTAGAGGTTCTACAAAATTTAGGCTGGATAATCAACCTAGGGAAATCAGATCTCCGCATGAGCGTAAAAAAGATCTTTCTAGGAACCCTTCTGGACTCCCAGAGACATGTCTTTTCTTCCAGATTTAAAATGCAACGCGTTTATAGAAGAAATATCCTTCTTCCAAAGAAGAAACATCTGCTCCATCAGGGAGGCTATGCGGATACTAGGCTTGATGACATCCTGTATTCAGATGGTCCAGTGGGCTCAGATCCACTCGAGGCCTCTACAAGGTCTAGTTCTTACCAAGTGGGACAAATACCAAAGGTCTCTAGACAGGAAGATCAAGATTCCAATGTCCATAAAGGAGTCCTTGAACTGGTGGATAACTCCTGTCAACCTGCAGAGAGGGGTACACTGGTTGAGAAGACCTTGCTTGACAGTGGTAACCGATGCCAGCATGTCCGGTTGGGGTTCACACATAGAAGATCAATTTTTTTTTTTCAGGGTGCATGGTCCTTAGCAGAGAGTCAGCGTTCCTCAAACGTAAGGGAATTAATGGCGGTACTAAAGTCTCTCCAAGCAGCAGAACTTCTCCTAAGAGGAAATCATGTACAAGTACTATCAGACAATATAACTACAGTCTGTTATATAAGACATCAAGGGGGAACTCAGAACCCAGGTCTTCAGGAGGTCGCAGAAAAGATTTTTCTTTGGGCACAGGAAAGTATTCCTATCTATCTCAGCCCTCCATATCAGAGGGAAGGACAACGTTACAGCAGACTACCTGATCAGAAGAAGATTCCATCCAGGAGAATAGATGCTGAACAGGCAGGTCTTTCATCAGATCTGCAGGAAATGGGGGTACCCCCAGGTGGACCTTCTAGCCTCCAGAAAAAATGCCCAGGCGTCTGTTTTTTTCCCTAGATCCCAGCAGAGATCCTCTTGGGATAGATGCCATGTCAAAAACATGGGATATGGATCTAGCTTATGTCTTCCGCCAATCCCGCTTATCCCGGCCACCTTGAGAAAGATCAGCGAGAGTTTGGGGAAATTCATCTTCATAGGTCCAGCTTGGCCAAAGAGGAGCTGGTATCCCCTGTTAGACAGGCTAAAGATAGAAGAACTGATATCACTCCCTCTGAGGCCAGACCTTCTCACTCAGGGGTCCCTTCTCCACCCGAATCTGGACAAATGCAATCTGAAAGCCTGGATCCTGAAAGGAGAATGCTGAGTAGGCAGGGCTTGTCACATGCAGTAATCTCCACATTACAAAAAAGTAGGAAACCAGTGACAAATGCTATTTATAAGAAAATCTGGAGCAGATTTAATTCCTGGCTGGAAGAGACACATCCTGTCCAGATCAACTCCTTCCATCGCTCAGATTCTTGACTTCCTACAGAGGGGCTTTGACCTAGGGCTGCGTCCTAGCACGATCAAGGTGCAAATATCAGCATTGTCATCCTTTCTGGACTACCCGCTAGCGGAGCATCATTGGATAAAAAGGTTTGAAAGGGTATATGCAGACTAAAACCCACTCTGAGACAGACTGTCCCTCCTTGGGACTTATCTGTAGTTCTAGATACCCTCTGTAAAGTGCCCTTTGAACCCTTGGACACCATCCCGTTAAAATTACTCTCCTGGAAGACTGCCTTCTTAGTAGCCATCACTTCAGCACGTAGAATTGGTGAACTTCATGCCTTATCTATGAAGGAACCTTTTTTTAAGGGTCTGCCCGGATCGAATAATGCTACAGCTAGACCCAGGGTTCCTCCCAAAGGTCGTATCTACCTTCCATAGAGAACAATAAATATTCTTACCCTCTTTTTACGCCTCTCCTAGAGATCCGGAAGAGGAGAAATTCCATTGCCAAGATGTCCGTCGGGCAGTCCTTGAATATCTTCGCCGAACAGAACCAGATAGAAAGGACTCCAATCTTTTTGTACAGTTCGGTAAAGCAGGAAGAGGGAAGAAAGTGACTAAGAGGACTCTGACACAGTGGATCAAGTCAACAATTGAGGAAGCGTATCGCCTTCAGAATAGTCCCTGTCCTATCTCTATCAGAGCACATTCCACTAGAGAAGTCGCAGCTTCCTCTATAGATCAGATTTGTCAGGCAGCCACCTGGACAAGTTATAACAAATTTTGTAAACATTACAGGTTGAACCTGGCGTCCAATCGTCAGCTTTCCTTTGGGCGAAAGGTTCTACAGGCTGTGGTCCCTCCCTGATGGTTAAGTTGGTAACTCTCCCATGTGCTGTCATGGGGGACGTCCTGGAAATCGGTTAGTCTTACCCGTAACGTTCTTTCCAGGAGTCCAACATGACAGCACTCCTAATTCCCTCCCTAAATATGTGGTTCAGTGTGAAGTTAACTTTGTTTATCACATTAGAAATAAAATTGAGTTGCATCCATCCGGTGTAGTAATTTAGACACTGGAGATTGGAAGTAAGGGGGGGGATTTTAACCTGTCTCACTTCCTGTCCCTACAGAGATTGGATTGGACATCCTCCCATGTGCTGTCATGTTGGACTCCTGGAAAGAACATTACCAGTAAGACTAACTACCGATTTTTATTTTCTTCCTTTCCTATAGTTACTGCACAGTGTACCGCAGATGGCAGGCTCTCTGTTGCGGTTTCCAGTGGTGTCACTTGGCCGTCGCTAATTCTACCGTCAGTCAGGTTTACGAGAGCCAGCGGTGCAGAATGTGAACCTATTGCACAAAATAACCATTTTCTTCTCTTCAGTTTTCCACTGTCAGCCTGTGGGACCACACAAACTGTAAGTGCCAAATTTGTTAGTTTTTAGGTTTCGTATGACAACTGCACGCTGACATCAATCTGATTATGAGCATCCTCACATGATCAAGTCCACCAAATAGGTGTGAGAATACAGCAATATCACTTATAGGAGTGGCAGGTGTGCTGTTCACTGAACTGGAAGCAAGTTACAGCACCTCCTCATGGGTGCCTTATGTTCTGAGGTCACTTACTTGTACTTTTTTTCCAAAAAGGTTCAAGGCGGTAATGTGATTTATGAGAATGACATGATGGCAGACAAGATGGTGAGCACTTGGAGAGGGTCGTCAATAACCAGAGATAGTACATTTAGGTAAGATGGTTTGTCCTTAACTGACTTTCTGAAATACAAAGCCTTTAGCTTCAGGTTTAATTGTAGTTCAGTACCTTAAGATTAGAACAAGATCTTGTGGTATTAACAATTCTCTACTCCTGTAGATGCTGTGGCCATATTTCTTGAGTGCATTTAGGTCCTTGTATCAAATTATGTAGTAAGCAAAGGGGTGCACCCAATGAGGCCAGGTGAGGCAATTGCTTCTCCCCCTGTCCATACTTGGTGCTGGCTGAGGCATCTGAAGGGCAAATTTAGCTTTTGCTCAGGCAGCAGAAAGGCTAGGTGCACCCCTGCTCATAGATAATGGCTTGATTGGGCCCTACAAAGTTCAGCCAGATTATCTTCAGATGGGTTCAAACACTTCTTCTTGACATTTCAGAAGTCTGATCCTGTACAGGAATGGGCATGTATCACGCTTTAGTCTCTTGCCCTTTACTAGAAGGTGCCACCCCCGCTGATCAGCTGTTTGAGGAGATGGCCGCGCTCTTACGGTCACTGCCTTTTTCTACTTGGTTTACCTGCTCGCTGGAATAATTGCAGTGGTAAGTGTAATTACAAATAAGGTGTCCCTATTCATTTCTATGGGTCAACTCTATTCGGGTGTCTAGGAAGGGGTCTTGCCATAGAAGTGAATGGGGACGCCATACTTGTAACTACACCTGCTCACCACTGCAATTGCAGAGGTAAACGGCAGAGAAGGCTGCGCTGCATTCTCTTCAAATAGCCGATCTGATACTGCTGACCTAACCTCGGGACAGGTCATCAATAGTAAATTATACAACCCCCTTTTTTAAGGGGTTGAAAATGGGTTGCAGCAATGAGCTCAGTTTTAGTCTTCATGCATGTGACCATATTTTGAGTGTCCGATCAACTTTTTTTTAATTGCATAGTAGATCTCCTTTTTTCTGTTAGTTAATACAAAAGGATGAACTTTGTAAATGGGGAGAGATTTATATATAAACAATAAACTTGCTGATAATAATTGCATAGTAACCCATTAACACCTATGGGTCCCATCCATATGCTGGTACCACTCATTTATAGAACATGTCTTGTCCATATTTCAGATAAGAATAATTTCTAGTGAAAAATCTGTATGCAAAAGGTAATTTAGCAGATCCCTAGTTCGTGGACCACAATACTGAGTTTTGTACACGAGTCCTAATTGACATATCCAGGGCCTTTAATGCAATACAGAGGAACTTGAGACTTCATGCAGTTGGTTTGAGGGTTAGATGAAGTGTATTCTTTGTATCTGAAATAAGCCAAACAATTTAAATCTTATGAGATCTGGAATCTCCTGTTTTGAAATAACCCTTTCACACTTTGGTGTTTGTATCAAAAAAAGATGAGCGAATTTGTTTTGTTTACTGGTAAAAGGTGAATTGTGTTATGGTCCATGGTAACGGAATGCATAATGCAAGTCTATGATTGAATTCTGTCATAAAAGAAGTCTATGGGCTGTATAACGGACCCGTTATGCAGCCCATAGACTTCTATGATGGAATGCCTCGAAAGGCATTCTGTCATAGAACTGCGTTATGGTCTGTGGTAGCGGAATCCATAATGCAATTCACCTTTTACCAGCGAATGAACTTCAAAATAAAATTTGCTCATCTCTAGTCCCATGCAATTACCCAATGGGTATGAGACAAGGTTTTCAGATAAGGCAGATGCAGTTAATGATGCTTGTGTTTTATTTTTTTTTAGCTTACACATACGCTGCAGTTTTATTGGAAGTGAATTGGTGCCATTAAGTGTAGAGGTCTTCACGCTTCCTCCTCCACCACCTGCGTCTAGCCAGGGACCACTGAACTTACAAATGAGGATTGCCTTAGGTACTGTAACTCTGCCTTGCCAAACAAGCTTTTTCATATGCTAAAAGCCTGACTTATTTTTTTGACTTGCATTCTACAGATGCTGCATACAGTCAATATTACGGCGATCAGGATTATCCTCTAGTTAAAATACTCAGAGATCCAGTTTTTGTTGAAGTTCACATTGTAAATAGAAATGACCCTGGATTGGTGCTAATGCTGGATCAGTGCTGGGCAACTGCCTCTGTGAACCCTGACGAATTACCCCAATGGCCAATCTTGGTAGATGGGTAAGACTTGCACTTAACACAACTGTGTAATCTAAAATCACATTAAGTCTAACTAAATCTGGTCCCAGTGGGGCATAAAGTTGTGCCAAAGGCAAGAGTGGATCCAGCAGGGAGAAGTCTCCTTTTGTTCTCCACTCTTAATCTACATGTAGCTTTGGCTCAACTGCATTTAAAACTACCCCCAAAACTGTAGGGTTTAAAAAGAAACACTTTGAAGGGGAGGTTTAATAAAAAAGTGGTCTTCCACTTTTTGACAGAAGTTGGACAAGGGGCTTCTCAAACAACTAATTTCTCAATGTATCTACACCCAACAAGTGGCACAAATTGATTATCCAGCATTGCTTAAAGAGGACCTTTCACAGATTGACACTGAACTAAGTATACAGACATGGAGAGCGGCGCTCGGGATCTCACTGCACTTACTATTATCCCCGGGTGCCGCTCTGTTCTCCCGCTATGCCCTCCGGTATCCTCGCTCACTAATAGTAGGCAACGATTTCAGTCACTAGGTTATAGTAGGCGGAGTCTGCCCTTGTTCTGCTGTAGTGCTGGCCAATTGCATTGCAGAGCTCACAGCCTGGGAGAAAACAACCTCCCAGGCTGAGAGCTCTGTGTTGTGATTGGCCAGCGCTACAGAAGAACCAGGGCAGACTCCGCCTAACATAACTTTGTTGCGGGAGAACTGAGCGCCGCCCAGGGATAATGCACGCAGTGAGATCCCCGGGTGCCGCTCTTCATGTCTGTATACTTAGTTCACATTGTCATAATCAGTGAAAGGTCCTCTTTAACATGTAACAAAGTTTGCCTGCAGCTATCACTAGGGAGAGCTAAATGCATAGGCTTTTATGAAGAGCCATGGAAGATGGTTTTTCCACTGAGATCCCTCTAGTAGTGACTGCATGAAAATTAGTTTACCTGGGAGCATAAGGAGATTGTTAGAGGCCTGGAAGGGGCAGCAGTGATAGACTGCCCTTTATTGAAAGTATGCCACCATCTGGCCATTGTCTGACTTTCTTCAGAATTAGAGATGTATGTGACATCTCTAATTCTGTCTCTGAACTGGTGGGTGGTGAGTAGCTGCTCATTTTGTCCCTCCATAGACTAGACATGGTGATGACAGATCTTGCTCAGTATCGCCTATAGGACATTATAGAGTACTGAATTGTGTAGATGTTAGAGTGATGAACACTTTGCTATTAGCTGCTGAATCATGACTATGGTCTCTGCCCCCCTCCCCCTCCATAAGACATAATTTGATCCCTCCATGGCCAGGAAGCTTGTTTGATGGTGGGGGAGAAAAGGGGTGAGGATATTGCAAGAGTTCTATATATTCGCTGCTATTGAATTGTGCAAAATTGTATGACAGTATGGTGACAATTTATGCTCATCCATAAACACATGTCAAACACTTTAAACCCTCCCCTTAGGTGTCCATTTGAAGGTGACAACTACAAGACCCAACTGCAAGCTGTAGCAGATCCTTCACTCCAGTTCCCTCTTTATTATAAGCGGTTTATAGTCAGCACATTTACATTTGTAAACTCTGCAACTCAGGCTTCATTAACAGGACAGGTAAGTTCCCCTTACTACAGCCATATTATGTTGTCTCTGATGCCATCCTCAAGTATTTGCCTACATCCTGACCATGTCTGTCTTCCAGGTCTACTTCCACTGCAGTGCATCTGTATGTGTGCCATCTTCCCAAGGCCAGTGTGTAACCATCTGCCCCATGAGACGTAAGGGCTTTCTATAATGCATAAGATGGCTGGTGGTGACTTCTAACCAGTGGCATTTCTCTATATTGTGTGTATTTATTCCCAGGACGAAGGGCCATAAACCTGGAGCCAGAGAGTGTGGTTTCTGCAGATGGACCGATTTACTTCTACATGGATGACAGTCAACAGCTTTCTGAAGGTAATGTGACTAAACTTTTAGCAAAGTATAAATTCACTGGTCCTGCAATGGCACAATTGGACATCTCATACAGAGGACTTGTTCCGCGGTGGTGGAAATTTGGTAGAAACATTTTGGTGGGCAATAGACCATCTAGCCGTAAGGAGGGGAAAGGCTGGTAGAATGGATACTTCTAAATGCATAAACAGGAGTGGTGATGGATTCGCTATCCAAAAACATTGCAGCTAGGCATGAGCAAATTGACTTAGGATGAAACATCTAAAGTCAATTTGCATAAAACAGTTTATACTGTACAGAGCGCTCTGTACAGTATTGGGATGTATTGGCTCCGAGGAGCTTATGTTATTACTTTGAACTCTCACTTGGAACCGAACCTGAGTTTGGGATTTATTTTTTACAGTAGAAATCAATTTATGAAGTTATTAGTCTTGCTAAATTTCAGCTCATTGGAACCAATACTGTAGCGAGTGCTCGCTCCATATGACATTGAAACAAAGTTGTATGCAAATTGACTTTGTTTCATCCAAAGTCTATTCACTCATCCCTAATTGAAGCAGGCTTGCTGTGTAGTATACATATAACCAGGCATTTCTTTGTCTTCTAGGACATCAAGAAAAAGGGAACCATCTAGGACTGGACTGGATCTGGGCAGTGGTGGCTGGAAGTGGTGTTGGCGTTGTTATAATGGCTGTGTGGCTGAAAAAACTAAATGGTTACACCATTAAAGATGTTAATATTTAAGTTGGCTTTTTTGTTTTTCTCCTCAAAAGTCTGGCTTGGTTGAGGTGTTAAGAGGGTCTACCGTATACCCACAAACTGACAAGAGAATATATTTAAAGTGACTGGCACTACAATTGGCCATGTTTTAATTTTAGTATAAGTAATCTATATATCACAAGTATTGTTACAAATGGGCCTATCACATAATTAATCACAATGCAAAAACTCGTTTTTCTTTTTCAATATATTAACCTGTGATGCGTAATATTTGGGGATATAGTAGATTCCCTGTTATAGAAAAACTTCAGACACTGCAAGGTGTGGAGCCAGTCATGCTATAAAGAACTATCAATTTGGTGCAATTTGCTTGGAGGGAGATTTCATAAATCTGCTCTTGGCAGGTGTGAATAATAGTGGTAACACATTCATAGATGAGAAGGAGGAAACTAGTGGACTGGCCATAGGCTGCACAGTGAAATTTCCAGGTGGGTTGACACCCAGAGGGCTGCCTAAGCCTTCCTCTAAGCTATTGGTTGGGCAAATATGATCTCAGCATTACTTAATGTAAGAGCTCCAGGTACTTAAGCACCTGGCCAGTAGTTGCAGGTAGAAATGTTGGCTGCACCAGATTTATCACTGCTCAGGCTGGATGACAAATGTGGTGCAGGGGAGACACTTGTCTAACAATTGGTTGGCTTAATTTGAAACAGAATTTTACACCAGAATTGTAGTAGTATTCCCCATATGGAGTTGGCTCACAGGAGCTCAATACCTGAAAAAACGGATCAGTTTTATCCTAATGCATTCTGAATGGAGAGCATTCTATTCAGGAGCCATCAGTTAAGCCAGTCTTACGTTTTTTTGGACTGAGAAAATACCACAGCGTGCTGCAGTTTTGTTCTCTCTGGCCAAAAATGCTGATCACATGCTGGATTCGGCATTGTGTTCCGGAAAAAACAGATCAGGCTTTCACATGCGCAGACCAGATCAATTTTTCCAGAGACTGATTCAGTATTTTCAATGCATTTGTGTCTGGATTGCCAGATCCAGCAACGGAACTGCCTGCTGGAATCCTCTGCCACAAGTGTGAAAGTACCCTTAGGCCATGCTTTTTTTTTTTTTTTTTTTTTTTTTTTTTTTTTGGGGTGGGGGAATAGAAACCCAGTTGGGTTTTATCTATTTTTAGTAAATAAGTGCTGGTTTTGCCTTGCTGGTTCAGCTCCACTCCTGAGCAATGGTCCTGCTGCAAATATTTCCTAGCCACTTGGTGGTCTCCAATGTCAGCCTAGCACTGGGTAGACCGACCAGGCAATTTGCCATGAACTCTTTCTTGAGAATTGTCAGATGGTTAGCACACAGCTGCATTTGCTGACTGGTACTGAGCCTGACTTCAGATTGCTGTTTTAAGTGTTTTTAAAGTTGTAGAATTGAAGGCTGAAGTTTTCAGAAAGTATCACATGACTTCGGACTTAACGTTGCCTCTGCGACGCCCATACATTTTGAATCCACACAGTCCCTTTAGAGATCCTCGGGATATAAATTCATAATGCTATATTGGTCTGTAGGACCAAAAAATCCCTTTAGGGATCCCTATTTAACAGTTAAAAACTTAGGCTACTTTCACACTAGCGTTCGTCGGTCCGCTCGTGAGCTCCGTTTGAAGGGGCTCACGAGCGGACCCGAACGCAGCCGTCCAGCCCTGATGCAGTCTGAATGGAGCGGATCCGCTCAGACTGCATCAGTCTGGCGGCGTTCAGCCTCCGCTCCGCTCGCCTCCGCACGGACAGGCGGACAGCTGAACGCTGCTTGCAGCATTCGGGTGTCCGCCTGGCCGTGCGGATCTGTCCAGACTTACAATGTAAGTCAATGGGGACGGATCCGTTTGAAGATGCCACAATATGGCTCAATCTTCAGGCGGATCCATCCCCCATTGACTTTACATTGAAAGTCTGGACTGATCCGTACGAGGCTATTTTCACACTTAGCTGTTATATGCTAAAATAACGCAGACGGATCCGTTCTGAACGGAGCCTCCGTCTGCATTATTATGATCGGATCCGTTCAGAACGGATCCGATTGAACGCTAGTGTGAAAGTAGCCTTAACTTTATTATTTGTAATATATACTCCCAAACATGGATTAGAGAAAATATAAAGAAATTAAAACTCAGTTGTAAGGAGTTAGACACAAATATAAATAAATAAACCTGGTTGCCTGATTTTTGCAACCTTTATTGGCAATGTCTTTGTATGTGGCTGGATACAGATATTGTCTATTATCGCATAGCGTGGGGACTGTTGGTGTGTAGCAGCCTAGCCTTTATTTAAGATTCACTTGGAATTCTCAATATGGGTTTAGCACTGGACCATATGCTTTATTTTATTGGGAGTGCATATAGAGAACCTTTATTTGAGGCCTCTTAAAGGGATTCTGTCACCTCCCCTCAGCCAAAAAACGATTTAAATGCAGCACAGCTTACCTGGATTAGGCTGTGCTGTTTTATCTTGAAATCCATCCAGCAGTTATTGATCAAAGTCGTTTTTTGAAGTAAGGAAATGCGTCCTGAAGGTGCCCAGAGGGGCGTTTTTTTTCTTCCTAGTGAGCCCAGTACCGCCCCTCTTTCAGTGCCCAGCCCGCCTTCCTTGTATTTTCTAACCGCCGCCCCCAGCCTGCCACAGCCTCCCCTCCCTCTCCTCCCCCTCCCTCACGCCGAACGAAGTCTCGCACAGGCGCAGTACCCACTGAGGGCTGCGCCTGTGCGATCATCAGGAGACTGAGGGCGGCAGCTTCATCTTCGTCACTGGGCATGCGCCGAGCCCAGTGACGTCCGATGCTCGCTCTTCCCTGCTGACTGAGGGAAGAGCGAGCATCGGACGTCACTGGGCTCGGCGCATGCCCAGTGACGAAGATGAAGCTGCTCCCCTCAGTCTCCTGCTGATCGCACAGGCGCAGCCCTCAGTGGGTACTGCGCCTGTGCGAGACTTCGTTCGGCGTGAGGGAGGGGGAGGAGAGGGAGGGGAGGCTGGGGGCGGCGGTTAGAAAATACAAGGAAGGCGGGCTGGGCACTGAAAGAGGGGCGGTACTGGGCTCACTAGGAAGAAAAAAAACGCCCCTCTGGGCACCTTCAGGACGCATTTCCTTATTGATCAAAGTCGTTTTTTGAAGTAACTGCTGGACGGATTTCAAGATAAAACAGCACAGCCTAATCCAGGTAAGCTGTGCTGCATGGCTGCTTTTAAATCGTTTTTTGGCTGAGGGGAGGTGACAGAATCCCTTTAAGTTCAGTTACTATCGTGCTGGGGCTCACAGATTGTTACCAGTCCCCTACTTTTGATACTTTAGTATCTGCACACCAATGATTCAGATTGGCTTACAATGTTGCCTCTATTTATGCCATAGAGGTCAGTGTAGCCATGTCTCTGTATCCATTCTGCTGCTAAACTTACCTATACCTGCTGTGCAGGCTGCCTAACACTAGGGGTAGGTACGGCACACCACACCAATCACTCTCTCTCTGCCGCTCTATGCTTATCTAAGGTCTCTATATCTAATAGCCAGTAACTCCTCTCATTCCCCTACAAACTGCCTAAAACAGGATCACATAACTACACCCCTCCCGACATGTTTCGCCGCTGTTGCGGCTTCGTCAGGGGATGCAGGGTATATGTGCGTGCGCTCGTTACGGCCTCCCTTTATGCTCTCCAGGGTCCCACCCCTCCAGGTCATGCAGCCAATCCAGTCCGTGCGTGTAGCCACAGGTCAGATGTCAGTTACATGACGTGTATCCTAGGCGCTTCTCCTTTGCGGTCTCCGGTTAGTGACGTCCAGTCTCGCCTTGATGACGTCAGGTAATGTTTACATGATAGAGATATCATGGTATAATTAGAAATTATACAAGACTCACTGGATGGGCCACTCGATTTCTGCATTGATGAACTCATTGTAAGCGATCATTATTCAGGATACAGATAATAATTATAACCCGATTGTTATATTTAATGGCTATAATTAAATTAATCTACCTTATTGGATTCAAATAGATGGATATAATTTTGGACGTCTTTAGGTCAGGATGATATAATAAAAAGATACAGTCCTGCCATAACTTTTGATTTTATTAATCAAGCTTGTTTTTATTTTTTATATATAGTAAACCGTCTAAATTTGTTGGGTCATTCTCACTGTATATGGTCTATCTTTTATGGATATACCAACATCCCCCTAATAGGTTTTGTTGTCCAGAAATCCATCGGATCAGATTTATATATTAGTTACATTCCAAATTTTTTGTATTTAATTTTTATTAATTTAATTCGATTTTTTTATATATATTTTAAATTTTAGTTATTTATTGTATATTCAATTATTCATTATGTAAATAACTAAGATAGAAATGTCATTGATAAAGCCAAAAATTGTTATTAAAAATGGGTAAAATTTATTACCTGAAGATGATTCCTGAGGATAGGTGGGTAAATTTCTGGGAGTTTTGGGGGGTCACTATTCTTTATTTCCTCTCCTTTGTTTTTTAAATTTGTCATTATCAAGTAAATTTATATATTTATTATTTCATGTGCTATCTCGTTAGATGAAGGCTGTATATGAGAAGCCTTCATTTAGGCCTCCTGGGCTCAGGGTCTGTAGCATTTGAATCCACCTGGCTTCTTCTTGTAAAAGTTTAATATCCAGATTTCCACTCCTGGGTCCGAGTCTTTTTCGTCAACCCCCAAAATTTTAGGACTTCAATGTTTCCCCCATGGGCGTATGTAATATGCCTGTAGAGAGATGTGTCTTTCCCTGTATTTATTGCACTGATATGTCCGGATATTCTTCGCCTTAACTCCTGTGTGGTTTTACCCACATACAATTTTGGGCAATTACAGGATGCAATATAAATAATTCCGCTACTGCGGCAATTAAAATATTCTCTTATTGCATATTCACATCCATCTGAGGGGTTTCTAATTTTTTTTTACTTTAGGTAGGTACTTACAGAAAGTACAGTTACCACATGGGAAGGAGCCAACAATACTGGATTTTAACCAAGTAGTATTTATTGTTTCGTTTGTAGGCAAGAAGCTGTGAACCAATTTGTCCTTCAAATTTTGTCCCCTTCAAAGTGGAAGTTGTTTTCTTTAGTGAGGGAATGGCAGGACACAATCTTACATAACCTGCCTAGTGCTTTACCACATCATGGCAGCAGTAGGAGTCTAAGAAGAAAATTGTTTGGGACTGCTTGGGTGGTCCACCGCCGAACTTTAAAAAAAACTTGCAGCAGGACCGGCCCACGCCCTACCAGGAAATTTCCCGGTAGGCCAGTCTGGCCCTGGAGGTTGTGTGATATCACATAAAGGGTTTATCCCCCAGAACCAAAGTTACACTAGAGTCTAGACCATGGGCAATATCTAGAATTGAGCTGCAGTAGAAGGCACAGCCCATAGACCTGAGTGGTGCTGTTTTTGGAAAAAGAAAACAGCCTTTTCTTTAACGTATATCACATAACCTTGTATAAGGAGTACAAAGCAAAGGAATGACTACAGTCAGGAAAAGCTAACCCCCCCCCCCCCCCCAAAAAAAAGGACGTAACGTGATCTGGACATGAAATGTATTGCTGATGAAACTTGAGGCACAATGCAAAGTGGTAAGAGATTGATAAAGGTATTCTAAACAGAGATTAGGAGAGGGTGAAGGTCCAGCCGGAAAATCTTTTCTAGTTTGCCATAAAAACTTTCTTTGCTATTGGACGTGGTAGAGGAGCCTGCCCATTGGATGATGCTATGTGTGGTATCTTCAGTTGGTGCCCTCCTCCTTCCCATTATGGGGTATGGACAATACAATAAAAAAATAACCATACCATGCCTGACTTTAAGCACCATAGCATATGTTGACCAAATAATAGTGCCATACATTGGCCAAATACAGGTGCCTAAATAACAATAGGGTGCTCATATAATACCCACATACAGTGACATAAAGGTAAATGCAGTTTGTTGTGCAGAGGCAACCAGGGGATTTTCGAATACAGAAGAAATTTACCCAACAATATCCCTTAGTAAGACTTTTACAACTGAATTGCCCCTGCTGAAAGCATTACTGCGTTCCCAACGCACAATAATAAGTATACTACCCCGAGAGGTCTACTATACATGTGCCAAAGTTTATGAGGTTTTATTAAGGTATGCAGAGTAAACTGCTCTTCATCTGTTACTTACAGTATTTGCATTTCGACCTGCACTTTTTATCTATCCAGATAACCATGATTACTTGTATAAAGGACAAAATTATAGGGGTTTGCTCACACATCTGTGTTCGTGTTGATGTCCATAACAAGGAGCTCAGTGTTTCATCCATGAAGGTGTCTGTCTGTTGTGTGCCCTTCCATGTGTCATCCCTATTCCTTGAACACTGCTAGGCTGAAAAGGAGATTTCCAGAGCATCTCCTATAAATGGTCAGTGAAAACCACTGATGGAACATGGAGACCATCCGTGGTCCTTCAGTAGTTTTCATGGATCCATAGACTTCAGTGGATATGTTTGGTCTGCAACACAGACCAAAGTAGTGCATGTTTATCTTCACTATAAGGCCTCATGCACACGACAGTATTTTTTCACTGTCCGCAAAACGGGGTTCCGTTGGTCCGTGACCGTTTTTTCGACCGTGGGTCTTCCTTGTTTTTTGGAGAATCCACGGACATGAAAAATGAAAAAAAAAATCTAAGTCAAGTTTGCCATTGAAATGATAGGAAAAAACGGACACGGATCACGGACACGGATGACAATCTTGTGTGCATCCGTGATTTTCACGGACCCATTGACTTGAATGGGTCCGTGAACCGTTGGCCGTGAAAAAAATAGGACAGGTATTATTTTTTTCACGGCCAGGAAAAACGGATCACGGATGCGGCTGCCAAACAGTGCAGTTTCCGATTTTTCCACGGACCCATTGAAAGTCGATGGGTCCGCAAAAAAAAAAATGGAAAACGGCACAACGGCCACGGATGCACACAACGGTCGTGTGCATGAGGCCTTAGTCAGTGGAAAAACAAGGATGTGTGAATGCCACTTAAAGGGGTTATCCAAGACTATAAAATGCTCCCCCATACGCCGGGCCCTTCACAATGAATAGACTTACCTGGCTCCCCGCATCGCTGCTGCTTCTTCCTGTGTGTGGATGAAAATATCCAGTGTCGGGGGGAGCAGCCAATGGCAGGCGGAGATGAGGACGAGCCTCCCTAGCGTCACCCGCGATGCTAGGGAGGCTCGTCCCCATCACGGCCTGATATTGGCTGCTCCCCCCTGACACCGGATGTTTTCATCCGCACACTGGGAGAAGCAGCAGCGGTGCGGGGACCAGGAGCAGCGCGGGGAGCCAGGTAAGTATATTCATTGTAAGGGGCCCGACATATAGGGGAGCATTTTACAGTCTTGGATAACCCGTTTAAATATTCAGGCACACAACTATATTTTTCATCCGTGTGATATCTGCAATTTTTGTGGATTGCGCATTGACCCATTCATTTCTATCGGGTCATGCCCACAACCATATTTTTTGTGGATCCATGTGGCAATTCCACACATTTTTGAACACGTCCTATTTTGGTCTGTATTGTGGATGAGAATAGCCGTTTCTGTTAATGGAAGTGACTAAAATGCAGAATGCACACAGGAGGTATTGTAGTTTGCAGATCCATTTTTAGTGGACCAAAATACGGACAAGGCTATTTGCTTGAGGCTAAGCCGAAATGCAAATGTAATAATCAGTCTACCCATTGTATAATATTCAGCTTGAAGGGGTTTCCAGGACTTACCTATTGATCTATATCAGATCAGTGGAGGCCAACTGTGGTGCACAGCTGAGTACATTGTGCAGTGGTCGTGTCTGGTTAATGCAGTGTTGCTTCCATTCAAGTGAAAGGGAGCTCACTCATGTTAGCAGTTGGTGGGGGTCTCAGGACCCAGACCCCCGCCAATCATAACTTCTGACATGTCATTATAACATCTTGTCTTTCTCACTCTTACTAAATAGGTATGTCTGAGGTATGCTCAGCAGAATCAGTGAACAGTCTGTTCTTTTAGTATGATGGGGAACATGAAGATGTTTATTCCTACCAACATGCAGTGAAGAACATACAGTTATATGTTACCTTCAGTGACTTACAGACGCTCTGCACTTTCTCCCCTATGGCAGTTCAACCTTCTGAAGAATCCAGTAACTCATTCCCTCAAGAAGTGGCACATATGCTGTCACATTTCTGCTTTTCAATCCTCCTTCAAACTAAAAAGACAGGGTGGCATTAGCAGGAGGTGCTCAAACCCACATGCAGTCGTGCATATATACAGGGGAGCAAATCCTGCACTTGTGGCCCGTTGCTAATGGCAATCCCCAACAAAATGCATACGGTGGAGGATGCCCGCGGCGAACCACAAGTACCACAATAGACATCTCACACAAGGTAACAAGTGCGGATGTCATAATCAATATAACAAAACAATAGCAAAGACAGGTGCACTCTGTAGTCTCACTAAACCCTCAAACTGATTTTCAAATTGAGAAGAGATTAGCCAACATGTCCTACGGTGTAGAACATGTCTAAGCCCGGGCACCACGCCAAGGTTTCTCAAGTAGCCCGGGACCTAACACTCTCCTACCTGAGCCGTATGGGCAATACCAGGAGCCAGTGGGCAAATTACAGGAGCATGAGGCCGACTCACAAACAGCTCACCAGTTACCTCCAGCATGTAACCATGCTTGCAATGGGAGGAGTCTGCGAGTCCTACTCAAGACTGGCTGATATGGCCCAGGCCTCACAGGTGCACCTAAATGTGGCCTGTAGATGGAAAACAGGCACATTTAAATTGGAGTTTATACACCTCCAGGAATCTATATATACAAACTAAAAAGATAAGGTGGCATTAGCAGGAGGTTCTCAAACCCACATGCAGTCGTGCATATATACAGGGGAGCAAATCCTGCACTTGTGGCCCGTTGCTAATGGCGATCCCCAGCAAAATGCATACGGTGGAGGATGCCCGCGGTGAACCACAAGTACCACAATAGACATCTCACACAAGGTAACAAGTGCGGATGTCATAATCAACATAACAAAACAATAGCAAATACAGGTGCACTCTGCAGTCTCACTAAACCCTCAAACTGATTTTAAAATTGAGAGATTAGTCAACATGTCCTACGGTGTAGAACATGTCTAAGCCCGGGCACCACGCCAAGGTTTCTCAAGTAGCCCGGGACCTAACACTCTCCTACCTGAGCCGTATGGGCAATACTAGGAGCCAATGGGCAAATTACAGGAGCATGAGGCCGACTCACAAACAGCTCACCAGTTACCTCCAGCATGTAGCCATGCTAGCAATGGGAGGAGGGAGGAGTCTGCGAGTCCCACTCAAGACTGGCTGATATGGCCCAGGCCTCACAGGTGCACCTAGATGTGACCTGTAGGTGGTGCCTGGGCTTAGACATGATCAATCCTCCTTCACTCACAGCTACACTAAACTGAACTGATGCAACCTACTCTTTATAGGAAGGGGTGGTGCCAGCCCAATCTAGAAACAGTAACTGGGAACTGCTTGCTTTCTCCGTACACATCTCAAGGGACATACAAAGAATAAAGTACAGTACACAAAACCCTGCAGCGGGACACTGCATACACCCCCCAAAAAAAAAAAAAATGTGCATGCAAATTAAGCTTAAGAGCTGATTCACACATCTGTGAATCCTGGAAACACGTTTTCTATGTTCTCCACAGCACACATACCCATTCATGTGTGGGTCTGTGCAAAAACAACAGAGACAAGCATCTTGGTCCGTGATGTGGACTAAACATGCCCATTGGGTCTGTAGAAACCACTGACATAACATGGACAGCATCTGTAGTCTGTCAGTGATTTTTATGGACAATTGGTTGTAGATATTATGAAATGAATTTTCTGCTTGTCCAGTGTCCGTGGAATACGGATGACACACTGAAGGCAAAAGAAGAGACACTCAGATCCTGGCATCTTCTCTGATGAAACACTGTCTTCTCATGGACCTCATAAGGCCTAACACTATGCAGTTTTACAAAGATGCCTATGTTTTTTTCCCTGCAAAACACGTTACAATACTGTGGAAATTATCCCAAAAAGCACTGCTTTTAGGAGAGAATTCAGTGCCTCGTGGAGGCACCACATGGTGTGAAATACAGATCCATACTGTGTAGCAGTCCTCATATACCTCTGTGCATGACATCTATATTTCAGCAAGAATCCCCGCGGGCACAATTTATGTCTATAGACAGGACATGATATGTAGCAAACAGTTCCGACCCCCAAAGCTGTGGTTCCCCAGAACAGCAACAAAATCTATGAGAAAACAGGAGCTTAGATTGTTATATTTGTGTTTAATATACCTTTTTTCTACCACTTTTGGTACATAGGTTACAACCTTTGACACACTGCGGCACATTTACTAACGTGTCTGCGCCTGTTTTCATGAGTAAAAAGCCTGTTTACGACTGTCTCATTTTTAAGCCTCTTTTACCAACTGTTTTTGCGGCATTTGCGCCTATTTTGAATTTTAAAACAAATTCTGAAGTTTTCTAACTTTTATGCCTAACTTCCTTCCTATTTATGTAGGTGCCTCTTATTTTGCACCAGATTTTGTCATGAAAACAGTCTACCACCTAATGCTGGTTTACTTTTCTCCGTTTTGAGTGGCGAGTTGCGCAACAATTTGCCTATTATCATGGAGACGTGCGCCAAAATTCTGCTTACTTGCGCCACATTTTCATACTATTTAGACCAGTTAAGGGTACTTTCACACTAGCGTTTTTGTTTTTCGGTTTTGAGTTCCGTCACAGGGGCTCAATACCTGAAAAAAAAACGCTTCAGTTTTATCCTAATGCATTCTGAATGGAAAGCATTCCGTTCAGTATACATCAGGATGTCTTCAGTTCAGTCCCTCGTACGGGATTTGGCCGGAGAAAATACCGCAGCATGCTGCGGTATTTTCTCCAGCCAAAATTCTGGAACACTTGCCGGCATTAATTTCCAATGAAATGAAATGTATTAATGCCGGATCCAGTACCAAGTGTTCCGGAAAAACGGATCCGGTTTCCTGGTCTGCGCATGTGCAGCGAAGAGACGGATCCGGTATTTCAATGCATTTGTCAGATGGATCCGGATCCGGAAACAAATGCTATCCGTTTGCATACGGATTTCCGGATCCAGCAGGCAGTTCTGGCAACGGAACTGCCTGCTGGAATCCAACAACGCAAGTGTGAAAGTGCCCTTAGTGAATTTGAATCTCTTACTAGAAAACGACCACTAGAGGCCAGACTTAAACCAAAAAAGACAAACCAGATTTATAAAAGAATAATAAATGAGTTCCAAATTGAAGACAAACTTTGCCAATATGTCAGTTTGGGGATTTTTTTACTCTAAAAAAAAGGCGAACTTAGTAAATGTGCCCCGCTGACATAGAAATGATGGGGAGATTTATCAAAACTGGTATAAAGGAAAACTGGCTTAGTTGCCCATAGCAACCAATCAGATTCCACCTTTCATTTTTCAGAAAATGAAAGGTGGGAGCCTGAAAACAGGTGTAAAAGAGGAGCAAACACTATTGCAGTCAGGAGCTGGAGGAGCTTTCACTCCAGGTGCACAGTGTCTAGCAGGAAATCTGTCTTAGTTGCCTATAGCAACCAACCAGAGCTCATCTTTTATTTTTTCAGAACACTTTAAGACATGAAAGGTGAGCTCTGATTGGTTGCTATGGGCAGTTTTGATAAATGAGGCCCACAGACTGCTGGAGGTGCACAGGGGGTAAATAAAGACCGATCTTTGTGAATGACTGCCAATATTTATTGCAGCTGCACTGCCATACAGAGATTTTTGGATGTGGTCAAAGTCGCCATGTAGCTACAGCCTAAGGCTCCATTCACACGTCCGTATAATGGGTCCACATCCGTTCAGCAAATTGTGGAACGGGTGCAGACCTATTCATTCTCTATGGGGACGGAAACCCTAGTGTGCTCTCCGCATCCGCATTGCGGACAAGAATAGGCAGTTCTATGGGGGTGCCGGCGGGGTGTATTGCGGATCCGCAATACACTACGGACATGTGAATGGACACTTAGGCTTCATCCACCTTTACGTGCCCATTTCACGTCAGTGAAAAAATCAGCCTGTGTTACATCCATGAAGATGTCCACGAAGGATCCGTGTTTGATCTGTGTGTCTGGTTTTTACCCTCCATGTGTCATGCGTATTTCAGAAATGCTGCCCAGCTGAAAATTCGTTTCCAGAGAATCTCCTATCAGTGGCCAGTGAAAAACGGACGCAACACAGATTCCATACGTGTTGTGTCCATGATTTTCACAGAACAATAGACTTCAATGGGTGTGTTTACTTTGCATCACGGGCCAAAGTAGTGCATGTCTCCGTGATTTTTTCATTCACCCACGGTCACTAAAAATATACCGATCTGTGAACAGACATCCTTGAACTAAATGGGTACATGTGCTGTCCATGGAAAACGAGGATAGCACACTTCAGTGAAATGTGAACGAGGCCTAAAACTGTGTCTTCAGAAGCAGTTCTCATCAGCACGTCTCACATGTGACGCTAGGAGCACCTGTGTTACCTTCCCCCTCAGGTGTATCAGGAAATAAATAGAGGAGCTCCATGGGCTGGAGACATAGTCTCTGAGCATCATGGCTGGGAGCTGGTGCAGGGTCTGGCTGGTGCTGCTGGTTGGGGGCTGCTTTGCTGCTAGTGCCCAGAATGGGTTTTATGAGGAGCCTTTGCTGATCTGTGGAGATTACAGCCTGGAATACACTTTACAGCTTTTGGCCACAAACATCTCTACTAGACTTTCTGTCTATGGTGAGTTAATCTACTTTACCGTGGCTGAGGTTTCTCTAATTGTGTCAAAAGTAATAGGGGGTGGGGGGAGGCTTTGTGGAAAGGCATGTGGTCTAAGGGGTGCCAAAACTGTGCTACAATCCTGGTGTAAATATCTGTTTTAAAGTAAGCCAAGTATTAGTTGGTATAGAGTCAGAGAAAACTGTCCATCCCTGCCCCCCTGCTTAGTAATCTTCTATCCTCAGGATAGCTGCAGTATATAAATCAGTAAGGGTCTCCAGAACTCTCATAGAAATAGTGTGACTGGTCATTTCAGGGGGTACAGGGTCCTTGATGTGATTGGTGTTCTAGGGTTTGGACCCCAAAAAAGTGCCTTGCAGCTTTTAGTTTTTTAGGCAGTCATGTGGGATACATGACTTCATGGCATAGTGAGGGTAGGGATGAGAGAACTTGTTTTTAAGTCTGGCGTACAAGGCTTGGGTTTCATAACAGTTCTTAGATAACACTAATCCTGTAGGACTAACTAGAAACACAAGTTCACTGAACATTAAGTGTTATGGATTTGGCACAAACATGTGCAGAATTGTTATTTTTGCAATGTTTCTATTGAAAAGCATTTTTATTCAAGGGAATTTTTTTTTTTTTTTTTTCTTACAATCTCAATCCCATAAGGCAAAAAAAAACTAAATTACTAAAGTTTTTCTTTAATGGTCATACTAACTTTACAGCAGGACCATGCACTTTGGCCTGCCACCTGTACCCTTGATGGGTGGTACAAAGCAGATGCCAGTGGAACCATCAATGTGTTCACGATCAGTGCTGTGTGCAGAGCTTAGCTCCTCTTTTCCTTTCCACGGCCTACTACTTAGCGTATGGAGACATCAGTCACAGGGAGGGTGGAAACCTTAAAATTTTGTGCACCTTCACTAGTAATAGCCATTCCAGCCTTCTAGGATCTTGTGACTTAATATGCTGCGAGTTCCTGCCTGACCTCGGGTCTGTAGTACTGCCAGTATTATGTGAGTACAATACTCAGTTGGGCAGGAACTCTCAGCATTATAGGTCATTATGATGCTGTGATTCCAGGTTAGAGGAGAAGTGTTCTTTCAGGGAAATAATGCAGATGTCAGTGTTGTCCAGACCAAACACTGGTGACACTGCTTATTCAGCACCCATGTATGTCTGGGTGGGAGTCTCAATACTTGCTGTTATCACGCTCTGTCTATTTGCAGTCATGCAGTGAGTTCTTATGTTTGTCTAGATGCTGATGGAAATGGGACCCCACTTGTCACCAATAAATCCTGTGGTGTCTCGATTACTGCTGAGTCTGATGGCCATGTAGTCATCCATGCGAAATACAATGGCTGTTACATGCAGATAACGGTAAGCTTTGATTAGAAATTGTGGAATAACTTGAAGGCACCATAAACCTAGAGGAATGCAGTGACCTATGGAGATTAAAGGGGTTTATAGAGACTTCTATACTGATGTATCTGATCTGTGGGGGTCTGACACACAGAACCCCCCCCCCCCCCAATCAGGATTTTAAGAAGGCACTGGCAATCAAAGTACTTCTGCGGCCTTCTCTCTGCTCAAGCCCAGCGCTGTACATTGTATAGTGACCATAACTGGTATTGCAGCTCATCCCAATTCACTTCAATGGGATTGCACTGTGCTAAGGCCATGTGACCATGATATCCTAATCCGCTGTCCCCTGACAAAGCTGCATACCTCAGTGTGTGTGAGAAACGAGTATTAAAAAGTCTGACATAGTCAATGTGCCCCAGAAAAATGATATTTTAATATATACACTTGGGGCCTTACCATTACACCTAGAGGCTCTGCTGAACTTTCTCCACTTTTGACAGGAGCAAGCAGTGAAAATGTGAGGGGGGGGGGGGGACATCGGGTATAAAGCAGAGCCTCTAGGTGCAACGGTGACGCCCCTATTGCTATTAGAGGCTCACTTGGATATAGTAATATATCATTTTTCTCAGCAATGTGGACACATATGGACATGGGACTAACACAGATGTCTCCAGCTGACTAGCTTGCATGCATCAGGTCAGCCAGTTTCAGGTACAAATCTGCTGACAGATGTCCTTTAATTTTATACTTGCAGGAGAATAAATATATGATGACCATCTTCCTAGAGGTTAACACTACCGGAGAATGGGAGGTGTATCAGAAAGAAGATCTGATGTGTCCAGTTCATCCCGGTAATCTTGGAGGTTTGTCATGGGTGGAATTGATACCCAGCTCTTAAATGTTGGTTTCGCCCTGCATAGCGGATCTGGCTGAAACCCACAGCTGCATAAAATCACATAGGATTTGCTGCAGATTGCAATGTGGAAATGCTCTGAATCTGCTGCAGATCTTATCCGCAACATAAGTTATTCCCCCCCCCCCCCAATTTGCTTCATCACTTGTCTGGTGGGGGGGGGGGGGGGCGGGGCATGGCCAGTGGCTGTGACTTATCTTGCGCAAATGAAGACTAATCTTATGTTTTTTATGGATGTGCTTATAAGGCATGTGCCTCATCCTAAATTGGTCACCTCCGGCAGTGCAAGGGACTGGTGACTTATTCTCACAAAAAGAGTTTCCACATGTAATTGTGTGGCCATAACTTGGCGAGGGTGTGCTTTCTACTATGGGCTGCACAAGTCTCGCTAAACCCGTTCTTCCATATTGACTTTACAGTACACGATGCGCCATCCCCAACTGAATGCTCAGATGTCTCTATACAAAACAGACTTGTGTGCGCTAGACCCCCGGTCTCCCAGGAAGAATGTCTCCAGAAAGGCTGCTGTTATGACCAAATGGACTCCAGGACACCATGCTATTATGGAAACCGAGGTAGATGTATTTGCTAGTTTACCGTACTACATGATTTCATTTACTTCAGGCTTTTTAAACTTTTTTTTTTTTTTTTTTTTCCTTCCTTTCCTATAGTTACTGCACAGTGTACCGCAGATGGCAGGCTCTCTGTTGCGGTTTCCAGTGGTGTCACTTGGCCGTCGCTAATTCTACCATCAGTCAGGTTTACTAGAGCCAGCGGTGCAGAATGTGGACCTATTGCACAAAATGACTATTTTCTTCTCTTCAGTTTTCCACTGTCAGCCTGCGGGACCACACAAACTGTAAGTGCCAAATTTGTTAGTTTTTAGGTTTCGTATGACAACTGCACGCTGGCATCAATCTGATCATGAGCATCCTCACTTGATCTTCAAGTCCACCAAATAGGTGTGAGAATACAGCAATATCACTTGTAGGAGTGGCAGGTGTGCTGTTCACTGAACTGGAAGCATGTTACAGCACCTCATGGGTGCCTTATGTTCTGAGGTCACTTACTTGTACTTTTTCCAAAAAGGTTCAAGGCGGTAATGTGATTTATGAGAATGACATGATGGCAGACAAGATGGTGAGCACTTGGAGAGGGTCGTCAATAACCAGAGATAGTACATTTAGGTAAGATGGTTTGTCCTTAACTGACTTTCTGAAATACAAAGCCTTTAGCTTCAGGTTTAATTGTAGTTCAGTACCTTTTTAACATTAGAACAAGATCTTGTGGTATTAACAATTCTCTACTCCTGTAGATGCTGTGGCCATATTTCTTGAGTGCATTTAGGTCCTACTTGTATCAAATTATGTAGTAAGCAAAGGGGTGCACCCAATGGGGCCAGGTGAGGCAATTGCTTCTCCCCCTGTCCATACTTGGTGCTGGCTGAGGCTTTTGCTCAGGCAGCAGAAAGGCTAGGTGCACCCCTGCTCATAGGTAATGGCTTGATTGGGCCCTACAAAGTTCAGCCAGATTATCTTAAGATGGGTTCAAACACTTCTTCTTGACATTTCAGAAGTCTGATCCTGTACAGGAATGGGCATGTGTCACACTTTAGTCTCTTGCCCTTTACTAGAAGGTGCCACCCCCTGCTGATCAGCTGTTTGAGGAGATGGCCGTGCTCTTATGGTCACTGCCTTTTTTTTTTCTACTTGGTTTACCTGCTCGCTGGAACAATTGCAGTGGTAAGTGTAATTACAAATAAGGTGTCCCTATTCATTTCTATGGGCCAACTCTATTCAGGTGTCTAGGAAGGGGTCTTCCCATAGAAGTGAATAGGGACACCATACTTGTAACTACACCTGCTCACCACTGCAATTGCAGAGGTAAACGGCAGAGAAGGCTGCGCTGCATTCTCTTCAAATAGCCGATCTGATACTGCTGACCTAACCTCAGGACAGGTCATCAATAGTAAATTATACAACCAGTGGCGTACACACAATCCACGGGGCCCCGGTGCGAAACTGATCCATGGGGCCCCCTTCCGTCGAGGCCCCCCCCCAACCCGCCGCCGTGCGTGTATGCATGTGTGTGTGTGTGTGTATATATATATATATATATATATATATACTGTATATTACTATATACAACAGGATGATATTCTGAGCTACTAGCAATGATTTAAGATCATTAGGCTACAGAAATATAGCAGAGTTAGTTATAAAGCCATTGATAGGCCAATGAAGTATTTTACCATATGAAGGCAAAAGAAATGCATGACAAAACCAGCTCTGCTACATCCAAGCATATACTAGAAGCTCAATAGAAGTGCCTACACAAAAGAGCTGCATCCCAAGACAACAAAAAACCCATTACTTCATAGCACAAGTCACCAGTCATAACTTTACATACATTGCCCAACTCTCAGCCCCCATCAGACCTCACTCTGAAAGCCGGACCGGCTTCTTTGCGCAGCGCTCTCCCTCTCCCTTTCTTTTCCGGCGCCTTCTCCCTGTCCCTGCATCTCAACGTCATGTCCGGCACACCGCACTGCCGGCCGGGGAGGAGACTCAGGGCATACAACCCCCTTTTTAAGGGGTTGAAAATGGGTTGCAGCAATGAGCTCAGTTTTAGTCTTCATGCATGTGACCATATTTTGAGTGTCCAATCCACTTTTTTTTTTAATTGCATAGTAGATCTCCTTTTTTCTGTCTGTTAATACAAAAGGATGAACTTTGTAAATGGAGAGCGATTTTTATTATATATATATTAATGTTAAATAATAAACTTGCTAATAACAAAAGAATTGCATAGTAATCCATTAACACCTATGGGTCTGCAAAAAATTGATGGGACACACATGTCATTCGTGTTCCATCCATATGCCGGTACCACTAATTCATAGAACATGTCTTGTCCATATTTCAGATGAGAATAATTTCTAGTGAAAAATCTGTATGCAAAAGGTAATTTAGCAGATCCCTAGTTCGTGGACCACAATACTGAGTTGTGTACACGAGTCCTAACTGACATATCCAGGGCCTTTAACGCAATCCAGAGGAACTTGGGACTTCATGCAGTTGGTTTGAGGGTTAGATGAAGTGTATTCTTTGTATCTGAAATAAGCCAAACAAAATTTAAAAATCTTATGAGATCTGGAATCTCCTGTTTTGAAATGACCCTTTCACACTTTGGTGTTTGTATCAAAGAGATGAGCGAATTTCCGCTTATGAAATTTGTTTACTGGTAAAAGGTGAATTGTGTTTTGGTCCGTGGTAACGGAATGCATAATGCAAGTCTATGATTGAATTCCGTCATAATAGAAGTCTATAACTGATCCGTTATGCAGCCCATAGACTTCTATGATGGAATGCCTCGAAAGGCATTCTGTCATAGAACTGCGTTATGGTCTCTGGTAGTGGAATCTATAATGCAATTCACCTTTTACCAGCGAATGAACTTCAAAATATAAAATTTGCTCATCTCAAGTCCCAAGCAATTACCCAATGGGTATGAGAAAAGGTTTTTCAGATAAGGCAGATGCAGTTAATGATTGTTTGATTTTATTTTTTTTAGCTTACACATACGCTGCAGTTTTATTGGAAGTGAATTGGTGCCATTAAGTGTAGAGGTCTTCACGCTTCCTCCTCCACCACCTGCGTCTAGCCAGGGACCACTGAACTTACAAATGAGGATTGCCTTAGGTACTGTAACTCTGCCTTGCCAAACAAGCTTTTTCATATGCTAAAAGCCTGATTTATTTTTTTGACTTGCATTCTACAGATGCTGCATACAGTCAATATTACGGCGATCAGGATTATCCTCTAGTTAAAATACTCAGAGATCCAGTTTTTGTTGAAGTTCACATTGTAAATAGAAATGACCCTGGATTGGTGCTAATGCTGGATCAGTGCTGGGCAACTGCCTCTGTGAACCCTGACGAATTACCCCAATGGCCAATCTTGGTAGATGGGTAAGACTTGCACTTAACACAACTGTGTAATCTAAAATCACATTAAGTCTAACTAAACCTGGTCCCAGTGGGGCATAAAGTTGTGCCAAAGGCAAGAGGATCCAGCAGGGAGAAGTCTCCTTTTGTTCTCCACTCTTAATCTACATGTAGCGTTGGCTCAACTGCATTAAAAACTACCCCCAAACTGTAGGGTTTTAAAAAGAAACACTTTGAAGGGGAGGTTTAATAAAAAAAGTGGTCTTCCACTTTTTGACATAGAAGTTGGACAAGGGGCTCCTCATGAGCAACTAATTTCTCAATGTATCTACACCCAACAAGTGACAAATTGATTTATCCAGCTTTGCTTAAAGATGACCTTTCACCTATTTATGACAATATGAACTAAGCATACAGACATGGAGAGCGGAGCCCGGGTATCTCACTGCACTTACTATTATCCCTGGGCGCCGCTCCGTTCTCCCGCTATGCCCTCCGGTATCTTTGCTCACTTATAGTAGGCGGAGACTGCCCTTCTGCTGTAGCGCTGGCCAATCGCATTGCAGAGCTCACAGCCTGGGAGAAAATAACCTCCCAGGCTGTGAGCTCTGCGCTGTGATTGTCCTGTGCTACAGAAGGACAAGGGCAGACTCCGCCTACCTTAACTTTGTGACCGGAGCAGCGCCCAGGGATTATAGTTGCAGTGAGATCCCCGGGCGCTGTTCTCAATGTCGTATACTTAGTTCACATTGTCATAATCGGTGAAAGGTCCTCTTTAACATGTTACAAAGTTTGCCTGCAGCTACCACTAGGGGGAGCTAAATGCATATTAAGAGCCATGGAAGATGGTTTTTCCACTGAGATCCCTCTAGTAGTGACTACATGAAAATTTGTTTACCTGGGAGCATAAGGAGATTGTTAGAGGCCTGGAAGGGGCAGCGGCAGCAGTGATAGACTGCCCTTTATTGAAAGTATGCCACCGTCTGGCCATTGTCTGACTTTCTTCAGAATTAGAGATGTATGTGACATCTCTAATTCTGTCTCTGAACTGGTGGGTGGTGAGTAGCTGCTCATTTTGTCCCTCCATAGACTAGACATGGTGATGACAGATCTTGCTCAGTATCGCCTATAGCAGTGTTTCCCAACCAGTGTGCCTCCAGCTGTTGCAAAACTACAACTCCCAGCATGCCTGGACAGCCTTTGGCTGTGCTGGCATGCTGGGAGTTGTAGTTTTGCAACAGCTGGAGGCACACTGGTTGGGAAACACTGGCCTATAGGACATTATAGAGTACTGAATTGTGTAGATGTTAGTGATGAACACTTTGCTATTAGCTGCTGAATCATGACTATGGTCTCTGCCCCCCCCCCCCCCCCCCTCCATAAGACATAATTTTATCCTACCATGGCCAGGAAGCTTGTTTGATGGTGGGGGAGAAAAGGGGTGAGGATATTGCAAAAGTTCTATATATTCACTGCTATTGAATTGTGCAAAATTGTATGACAGTATGGTGACAATTTATGCTCATCCATAAACACATGTCAAACACTTTAAACCCTCCCCTTAGGTGTCCATTTGAAGGTGACAACTACAAGACCCAACTGCAAGCTGTAGCAGATCCTTCACTCCAGTTCCCTCTTTATTATAAGCGGTTTATAGTCAGCACATTTACATTTGTAAACTCTGCAACTCAGGCTTCATTAACAGGACAGGTTAGTTCCCCTTACTACAGCCATATTATGTTGTCTCTGATGCCATCCTCAAGTATTTGCCTACAGCCTGACCATGTCTGTCTTCCAGGTCTACTTCCACTGCAGTGCATCTGTATGTGTGCCATCTTCCCAAGGCCAGTGTGTAACCATCTGCCCCATGAGACGTAAGGGCTTTCTATAATGCATAAGATGGCTGGTGGTGACTTCTAACCAGTGGCATTTCTCTATATTGTGTGTATTTATTCCCAGGACGAAGGGCCATAAACCTGGAGCCAGAGAGTGTGGTTTCTGCAGATGGACCGATTTACTTCTACATGGATGACAGTCAACAGCTTTCTGAAGGTAATGTGACTAAACTTTTAGCAAAGTATAAATTCACTGGTCCTGCAATGGCACAATTGGACATCTCATACAGAGGACTTGTTCCGCGGTGGTGGAAACTTGCAATAAACACTTTGGTAGCCAATAGACCATCTAGCCGTAAGGAGGGAAAGGCTGGTAGAAAGGATACTTCTAAATGCATAAACAGGAATTGTGGTGGTTTGCTATCCAAAAACATTGCAGCTAGGGATGAGCAAATTGACTTTGGATGAAACATCTAAAGTTGCTTCACATAAAACTGTCTCAATACTGTACAGAGCGCTCTGTACAGTATTAGGATGTATTGGCTCCAAAGCTGATGTTACTTGGAACCGAACCCGAGTTTGGGGAAAATTTTTAGAGTAGAAGTCAATTTATGAAGTTATTAGTATCGCTAAATTTCAGCTCATCAGAACCAATACTGCAGTGAGTGCTCGCTCCGTACAGTATTGAAACAAAGTTGTATGCAAATTGACTTCGGATGTTTTATCCAAAGTCCTTCGCTCATCCCTAATTGCAGCAGGCTTGCTGTGTAGTATACATATAACCAGGCATTTCTGTCTTCTAGGACATCAAGAAGAAGGGAACCATCTAGGACTGGACTGGATCTGGGCAGTGGTGGCTGGAAGTGGTGTTGGCATTGTTATAATGGCTGTGTGGCTGAAAAAACAAAATGGTTACACCATTAAAGATGTTAATATTTAAGTTTTTGTTTGTTTTTTTTCCCCCCCTTTAAGTCTAGCTTGGTTGAGGTGTTAAGAGGGTCTTCTGTACACCCACAAACAGACAAGAGAATATATTTAAAGTGACTGCCACTACAAGTGGCTGTTTGAATTTCATTCAATACAAGTAATCTATATCCCAAGTATTGTTACAAATGGGTCTATCACATAATTAATCACAATGCAAAAACACTATATATATATATATATATATATATATATATATATATATTTTAGTAATATTTGGGGATACAGTAGATTCCCTGTTATAGAAAAACTTCAGACACTGCAAGGTGTGGAGCCAGTCATGCTATAAAGAACTATCAATTTGGTGCAGTTTGCTTGGAGGGAGATTTCATAAATCTGCTCTTGGTGGGTATGAATAATGGTGGTAACACATTCATAGATGAGAAGGGGGAAACCCAGTTGGTCAACTTCTAGATTTATCTATCTAGTAAATAAGTGCTTGTTTTGCCTTGCTGGTTCAGCTCAACTCCTGAGCAATGGTCCTGCTGCAAATATTTCCTAGCCACTTGGTGGTCTCCAATGTCAGCCTAGCACTGGGTAGACCGACCAGGCAATTTCTTGAGAATTGTCAGATGGTGAGCACACAGCTGCATTTGCTGACTGGTACTGAACCTGATTTTTGGATTGCTTTTTTTTAAGTGTTTTTAAAGTTGTAGAATTGAAGGCTGAAGTTTTCATAAAGTATCGTATGACTTCGGACTTAACATTGCCTCTGCGACGCCCATACATTTTAATACTGTATGGAGACAAGTCTCTGTACAGCATAAAAATGAAGTTGGCTTTGAATCTTGGATCTGAAGCGCTATTTACTCACTGGTAGTTATGATGTAATTTTCCTGATCCTTCTAACCATGGTTTTCACATGCAACTATAGGAGTTATTTGTACTAGAGGCCAGGCAGTGTGACATGAGGTATTGGAACAGTTACCACACGGAGAGGGTACAGGCGTTTCCTGTCTGTGACTGGAGCTAAGAGCTGAAATCCCTTCAGCTACAATCGTGATATCTTCAGCAGGGAAAGTACAAGGGGTGAGGGTGAAGATAATTTGGTAACATGGATGGTTAATAATGTGGACTATGCTGATGTTAGCAGTCCCCAAAAATTTTATTCTTAGACTCCTACTGCTGCCATGATGTGGTAAAGCACTAGGCAGATTATGTAAGATGTGTCCTGCCATTTACCCATCACTAAAGAAAACAACTTCCACTTTGAAATAGCCACCCCTGCTGCATCGGTAAATAGACATAAGTGACCATTGCTAACGTCTTGGTCCTGCCAGCAAGAAGCTTCACTATATTGAGCCAGAAAGACTTGCCAGACCTTGAGTTCCAACTTTGTTAGAGAGGAAAAAAAAAGTGGTGGGGATGCCTCATCCCTTTGAATGCTAGTGATAGTCTGCGGCAAAAAATACAACTCATTGGCATTACCCTTGATTTGACTTTTTTTTTTTTTTTTTCTTTTGGCTAGTAAAGTTGTGTTAAGGGTTCAGAGAATGTATAATTTTTGCTTTCCTGTCTTAAGGGTCAAGAGGGAATCAAACCCGCTGGAAATAAGACTAGATGGAGCTGCTGGGGCCCCGGCTATTTTTATTTTTAACAAATTTTATTAGTATGTCATGATAATGAAAAAGGTACAGTAGCAACTGAAATACAGCACAAATTACAATTTCCATACTTGTTACATTGCCACCCGAGACACATTTTATGCCATATGCAATAAATGACACTACAATGTTGAGGCATTACAACACAATACTTTTTTTTTTTTTTTTTTCCCAAATGGACCTCAAACTATTGTACAGTTGTGATACGGAAGGTCTGCTACTGGTAACAATAAATGAATCAAATTTATTCTGGTTCCATTCGCCAGTCAAGTCCTGAGCTAGGCTTCTACAGTAATTTCTGATCTGCAGGTATGGGAACAAATTAGATCCAGCTAGGCTCCATCTACTCTCCAGTTCTTGTAAGGTCGCCCACCTGGCTTCCTAATTATGAAACAAATCTCCCACCTTCCTAATTCCCTTGGACTCCCAACCCTGGAATGACCTTTCCGATTGCCCTGGTATAAAGGCTGGGTTATTATGAATAGGGAGATGTTTCAGGATCTGATATGGTAGTTTATATAGCGTTCTAATATTCTTCCACGTTATAATGGAGTACCTCAAAATTAGCGAACACCTAGCCATGCAAGGTAGTTTAGAAAGTTTGGTATGCACTAGAGCTCTCAAGTCCCAGGGTGCTGCCAGTTGTTTCTTCAACCGCAAATTAGAGTAATGGGATGTCCCATTGAACCAATCCATCAAATGTCTACTCAGACATGCTAGATTGTAACCCCTGATATCCGGTACGCTTAGCCCTCCATTTTCCCTCCTCAATTTTAGTTTCCGCAAGGAGACTCTTGATTTCCTGCCATTCCAAATTAAGTTTGTAAAACTCTTCTCTAGGCCCCTCACATCTACATGGTGCATAAGTACTGGTATAGTCTGAAGTGGGTATAGCAGTTTTGCCATTGCCATCATTTTAATTCAATGGTATCTGCCCATCAATGACAAAGGTAGTTTTTGCCATCTAGCGAGATCTTCTTTAATTTTATAGATTGAAGGTGGGTAGTTTAACTGATAGAGTGCGGTGTCCTTCCAATTTTTATACCTAGGTATTTGATTTGGGATTTAATTAGAGAAACATCAATACCCTGACTAATGGCTGCATCCTGATGTGTCTTCTGACCAAGTGGTAGAAGCTCGCATTTTGAGGCATTCACTTTGTACCCTGAATATTTCCCGAAGCTCTTCAAGGCCTCAAAAATTTTGCCAACCTGCTCATGTGGTTTTCACATGAATAGAATAATATCGTCGGCAAATAGCGCCGCCTTTACCCTTCTCTTTCCTATTCTAATCCCCTCGAATAAGTCAGAATCGCAAAGTTCCCTAGCTAGGGGTTCAAGGGCTAGGTTAAATAACAATGGGGATAGTGGGCACCCCTGCCGGGTCCCCTTTTGCAGATCAAACAGTTTGGACAAATATCCCTGCGTAAAGACCCTTGCCTGTGGCCTATGATACATCTGCGACAGAACCACGCTAAAGGCGCCAGTGATTCCCATTTTATCGAGAACCGCCTCCAGCCATGCCTACCTGACGTTATCAAATGCTTTTTCGGCATCTAGTGTGAGCATAGCTGGTGACTCCCCCCCCCCTCCACTGGGTCATGCTGCACCCTGATCGCCCCTGGACAAATCCCACCTGTTCCTGTCTTATCAATAATGGTAATGCTTTTGCCAGTCGATCTGCTATAATTTTGGATAAAATTTTTGCGTCCACATTTATCAGTGATAATGGATCTTTCCCAGGTTTGGCTAACGATTTGATATAAGACAGGTTGTCTTTGTCCAGGGTCGATTCGCCCGTGAATATGCCATTATATAACTGCACCAATACTGGCAGGACTTGGTTGCATAAGTCTTTATAGTATTCCCCAGTATATCCGTCGGGTCCAGGTGCTTTCGAATTACCCAACCCATTTATCACTCCCTGCAACTCTGCTGTAGATATATCTGAGTTCAGGATGTGTCGCTGCTCCTCAGTCATCTTAGGCAAACATACTCTATCAAGAAGGGTATCACTTAGGTTTGCCCTTCCTCCATCCTTATATAGTTGCTCGTAATATTCTCCCACAATGGCATTATTCTTTGCCGTGTCATGTATAATTTTCCCTGCAGAGTTCCTCAAGCTGTTTATAAATTGTGGTTGCCGTAACCCTTTTGCCAAATTGGCCAAGAGCTTCCCTGATTTATTGCCATATTTAAATAGCCTAGCTTCAAACTCAGAGCTACGCAGTAATTCCTTCTCTTTGACACATTTTTCGAAAACCTGACGCTCCTCTATCCACTTTTTCCTATTGTCATCTGTGGGTTTTAGCTTAAAATCTAGGTAAGTCATCCTAACCTTTTGGCTTGCCAGATAAATCTGTGATTGGGCTTTCTTTTTAAGTCCTGTCATGTACCCCATGACTTTACCTCTCAAAACTACTTTGGATGCGTTCCAAAACAGACTTGGTGTTTCAAGGTGAGCCGCATTATCAGTTTTATACTCCTCCCACCAAATAGCCAGCTTTTCTACGAACTTCTCTCTGGCACATAGTTGTGAGGGGAATCGCCAGATATAATCAGGTCCCCTAGGAAAGGTGTCTCTTACCACCAATGTCACCGGTGCGTGGTCTGAGATCACTATATCTCCTATATCTGAAGATTCCACCCTATGAACTAGATTGTGAGCCACTAGCAGGTAATCAATACGGAACCAGTAATTTTGGGAGTGGGAGTAGAAAGTGTAACTTCTGTCACCTGGGTGAATTTGACGCCAAACATCTGCCAGTCCCCCACCTACCAATAACTGTTGTAAGGCTTTATCCTGGGAACTCTCTCCCCGCAACCTTCCCTCTGCCTTCTTCCGGTCTTCCAATCCATGGAGAACCGCATTGAAGTTTCCTCCTATGATCTTATTTGTGCATGCATCTCCTAACAGTCTCCCCTCTAGATCTTTCAGGAAAGAAGCGCTCAATGTATTGGGACAGTAAACGTATATGCTATATTGAGTATTTTGCACCTGTATTAGAAGATGCACCCGGCTTCCCAGGGAATCATTGGTCTGTTGTAAAACCTGGCAGTTCAGTTGCTTATCGATAAGCGTCATCACCCCCGCTTTCTGGTTGAGTGACGGGGACCCAGCAACTCTACCCACCCATAATTTTTTCATTCTATCAAAATCATTTGCCTTAAGATGGGTCTCCTGTAAAAGAACAACATCAGGTTTGAGTTTTTTAAGGTGCCGAAGAATCATCCATCTTTTATGGGGTGACTTCAGGCCTTTTGATATTCCAGGTTATCACCTTCATATCTCTCAGCTGAGTATATTACGTCCTAACTAACCCGGGGTCCACGTCACTCACCCAAAGCCCTCAGAGAGATCCCTTGTAAAACAAATCAAACAAACGTTAACAACAATCAGTGTCGTGTACTCCTCCTTCTCACACCGTTTTCTCAATTTTCCACCCCTCTTTCCTATTCCCCACTACTCTTACTTCTGTAGTGACTTCCTTTTTTCTGGGTTGCAGCTCCCTCCCACTTTGGTATCCAGGTAATTCTCCCTGTTCGCTCTACTCAAGATATCTCCATCTAGGTAAGTGCAACTGTCACTCATGACTACCCACTCTATGGCTTATACCGATTACCATAAGTACAGTACAGACCAAAAGTTTAGACACACCTTCTCATTCAAAGAGTTTTCTTTATTTTCATGACTATGAAAATTGTAGATTCACACTGAAGGCATCAAAACTATGAATTAACACATGTGGAATTATATACATAACAAAAAAGTGTGAAACAACTGAAAATATGTCATATTCTAGGTTCTTCAAAGTAGCCACCTTTTGCTTTCATTACTGCTTTGCACACTCTTGGCATTCTCTTGATGAGCTTCAAGAGGTAGTCACCTAAAATGGTCTTCCAACAGTCTTGAAGGAGTTCCCAGAGATGCTTAGCACTTGTTGGCCCTTTTGTCTTCACTCTGCGGTCCAGCTCACTCCAAACCATCTCGATTGGGTTCAGGTCCGGTGACTGTGGAGGCCAGGTCATCTGGCGCAGCACCCCATCACTCTCCTTCATGGTCAAATAGCCCTTACACAGCCTGGAGGTGTGTTTGGGGTCATTGTCCTGTTGAAAAATAAATGATGGTCCAACTAGACGCAAACCGGATGGAATAGCATGCCGCTGTAAGATGCTGTGGTAGCCATGCTGGTTCAGTATGCCTTCAATTTTGAATAAATCCCCAACAGTGTCACCAGCAAAGCACCATCACACCTCCTCCTCCATGCTTCACGGTGGGAACCAGGCATGTAGAGTCCATCCGTTCACCTTTTCTGCGTCGCACAAAGACACGGTGGTTGGAACCAAAGAGCTCAAATTTGGACTCGTCAGACCAAAGCACAGATTTCCACTGGTCTAATGTCCATTCCTTGTGTTCTTTAGCCCAAACAAGTCTCTTCTGCTTGTTGCCTGTCCTTAGCAGTGGTTTCCTAGCAGATTTTCTACCATGAAGGCCTGATTCACACAGTCTCCTCTTAACAGTTGTTCTAGAGATGTGTCTGCTGCTAGAACTCTGTGTGGCATTGACATGGTCTCTAATCTGAGCTGCTGTTAACCTGCAATTTCTGAGGCTGGTGACTTGGATGAACTTATCCTCCGCAGCAGAGGTGACTCTTGGTCTTCCTTTCCTGGGGCGGTCCGCATGTGAGCCAGTTTCTTTGTAGCCCTTGATGGTTTTTGTGACTGCACTCGGGGACACTTTCAAAGTTTTCCCAATTTTTCGGACTGACTGACCTTCATTTCTTAAAGTAATGATGGCCACTCGTTTTTCTTTACTTAGCTGCTTTTTTCTTGCCGTAATACAAATTCTAACAGTCTATTCAGTAGGACTATCAGCTATGTATCCACCTGACTTCTTCACAACGCAACTGATGGTCCCAACCCCATTTATAAGGCAAGAAATCCCACTTATTATACCTGACAGGGCACACATGTGAAGTGAAAACCATTTCAGGTGACTACCTCTTGAAGCTCATCAAGAGTGTGCAAAGCAGTAATCAAAGCAAAAGGTGACTACTTTGAAGAACCTAGAATATGACATATTTTCAGTTGTTTTACACTTTTTTGTTATGTATATAATTCCACATGTGTTAATTCATAGTTGTGATGCCTTCAGTGTGACTCTACAATTTTTATAGTCATGAAAATAAAGAAAACTCTTTGAATGAGGTGTGTCCAAACTTTTGGTCTGTAATGTATATTATCACATTGGTTACTGCAAATATCAGAACTTTGTGGTCTCAACTGGAGCCCATGTGAACATAAATTGTGGTTCAATAAATGATAACTAGTAACCATATCCTATATAAGTGTTAAAAGATATCAAACATCCCCATTCATCGGATCAGGGGATGTAAGTCATCTCCTAGGACATGGCTCCTCCACCCGGCTTGACGATCCTCGTCTCCCGACCCTGAGTTCTGGTTGCTCCCGCACTGTTTGTCTTCTCCGCTCTGGGTCACTCGGACTCTCCGCCCGGTATGATCATCTGCCTTTAATCTTCTCCCGCCGGCTCAACTGGATTCTGTGAGGACCTGAGCCACTCCTCTGCTGCCGTTGGGTCATAATAAATCATGCTCGTTCCGTTGGGGTGCGTCACCCTCAGCTTTGCCGGGTATAGCAATTGGAACTTGAACCTCCTTTGGTGTAGGAGAGTGCACACTTGGCTGAATTCTCTCCTCTTCCTTGCTACAGCTGCGGAATAATCCCCAAAAATTCAAACGGTATGTCCCAGCAGCTTCAGTGGGCCTTACTTAGCTCTGTAAGCTCGTAGTAGGGCTTCCATGTCGCAATAGTCTAGATATTTCATAATGACCTGACAGGGTTTAGAGCCCTGGCTTCTTGGCATTCCCATCTGCCGCTGTTGTATCTCCATTGCGGGGCCTATCCTGTGAGCCCTTTCCACTTTATAGCGCCCTTCCAGTCCCAGGGCCTTCGGTAGTTCCTTCTCGCATATGTCCATTAAGGCCTGTGGCTTGAACGATTCAGGCAGCCCCAGCAAACGTAAATTACTGCGTCTAGACCGGTTTTCCAGGTCTTCCACCCGGTCATATAGGATAGCATTTTGTTTGGACAGTTCGTTTATTTTGTGCGCAAATGCAGCAGTTTCATTCTCAGATTGCGATAACTTCTGCTCCAGCTCCTCTAATCGCATGTCATGCTGCGAGACTGCCTCATGTAGCTGCTGTAACGAGGCAGACAGTGTTGTAGTGAGCGTGTCCCTTATGTCAGGGGCGAAGTGCTTGGCCATCTCTATTGCCAGTAGTTTATAGTCTATATCTGGTGAGGTGCTCTGCTGACTAGCTGGTACCCCTGTCTCACCACACTCCTGCAGCACTGGCGCCGGTGAAGAAGGGCGTGCGTCCACCATTTTGTTGAGCATACCGCCCGCGTCTCTTCCCTTTCCTTTGGAGATCCTCCTTTTGCCGCTCCGAAGTAAGTACTGGTCTATATACCAATGGACCCCAGATATTCGGGGACCGAAGCGCACTGGTCACAGTCCCCTATTGCCGGTAGATTGCGAGCGGAGGGTATAATTTAGTGGAAGGTCACCGGAGCTCCCTCACGCTGCCGTCTGCATCCCAGCGCTGGAACCGGAAGTTGGGCCCCGGCTATTGTTATAGTGGGAGGGTTACCCTGTGCGGCGTAAGACTCCTTTGGGAGCCTCTGCAGAAGTCTGGGCTCCCTTCTGTCTCCCTACTCCTTCTGTTTTCCGTCCTGGGGAGGTTTTAGCCTTTCTGGGCTCCTGCGACCCTCTGCAGCCATGTTCGGCCAGCGTGCTGGATTCCCTTAGTTCCGGCGGTGGGAGAAAGATGAAGCTGCAGACCGGAAGGGGAGGGAGCCGGCTTGCACGCACCAAGGAGAAAAGCACAGCCAGCTCACTGCCATGCTGAGTGGTGTAGGTAGGCATTTTCTCCTTCATTCTGGCTTTGTTTGTCTTGTATTTTTTTTTAATATATATATATATATATATATATCTTTTTTTTTTATAGTGCTCATGGCGTCATGTTTTGTGCTTAGGTGTCTAAGGAGTCTTCCAGAAAGACCTCCAGAGCAAAGGAAAGGGAATGTGCTGTGTGTAAAAAGCTACCTTCTGCCTGGGCAAAACTCCTATGTTAAGTGTGTATCAGCAAGTTAATGGAGGAGAAAGCTCTGTCTTTAATGGGCAGCATTAAGCAGATGATCCATGAAGAGGTCAGTCGGTTAGCGGTTTTATTAAAAGCCACCCCGGTACTTCTGCAGCTAAAGATTCCCCCCTCCAGTGACTGATATACTTATTGGTTTGGAAGAAGGAGAATGGGTGTCATCAGATGAGGCCGCAGGGAAACCACTGTTTCATGTTGAGAACAGTAACTCCCTAGTCAAGTCCGTTAGAGCTACCATGGGGTTGGATGATCAGAAGCCACAGCAATGATTCCAGGACTCTATGCTTGGTAGGAGCAACCCCGAGCATCCACTATGCCCGGAAAGCGGTCCGTGCGGCGATCCCCAAGATGACACCCGAAGATGTCGAAACCTACCTGGCGATGTATGAGAAGGTGGCCACAAGGGAGAAGCTACCCCGAGACCAGTGGGCTGAGGTCGTCCCTCCTTTCCTGGTATGCGATTCCCAGCGGATCTATTTCGACTTGCCGAACGATCAAGCGGCCAACTACCAGAAAGTCAAGGGTGAGATTCTGGCAAGACTGGGGGTGAATGTGTTGGTCCAAACCCAGCAGTAGCATCAGTGGGGTTTAATCTGGCTGAGCCTGCAAGACCCCAGTATCATAACTTACTTCACCTCTTGCAAAAATTGGCTACAGCCTGACATGCTGAGTCCCACTGCTGTGCTGGATGTGTCTGTTAGCTGATATGTTCTGGAGGGCTTTGCCATACCCTCTCCAGCACTGGATCGGTCAGGTGTCTCCTGGCAATGCCTTTGAGATGGTGGAACGCCAGGAATCTAAAGGAGGGTTCTGTCGGGAGGGGGATGGGCAAACCCCGTAAATCTCCACCCCAGGCGCGGAGATTTGAGCCGATAAAACCCACCCTGGATGTACCCGTGGCGGACCTGGCTCCGATAGTTTGCTGGCAGTGTCAGGAGCCTGGCCATGTAAGGGCTGACTGTCCCCGTCGGGTTGAGCCAATGGACACTAACTATGGCTACCGTCAGTGGCTATATGCCAGGAGGCTGCGTGCAACATGTACCCCAGAGTCTCTAGATCACTTGTGCCAGGTGGAAGTGGGAGACACTCCGGCAGAGGCTCTGCTGGACTCAAGGAGTCTGGTGACCCTAGTAAGGGCTACCCTGGTGCGGTCCACTGAATATACTGGCCGGAAAGTCGGGGGGATGTGCATCCCTGGAGACTTAAAAGACTACCCCACCATGCTGGTGTCTCTAACCACGGTGTCTGGTAGATGGACCCACAAGGTGGCTGTTGCCACAAATCTACATTATGTACTCATAATAGGAAGAGACTTCCCGGGCTTCACGGCTCTGCTATGTGGCCTGCTACGAGAATTACGATACCCACGAGACAGGGGTAACCCCAGCAGAGTGGCCTTGCTCAGGGGGGAGACCACAGCCCTGGAAACCCGAGGCCAATGGTCCAGCGTAGGGGTGGCCGCCACTTTGGTGGAAGAGGGGAAGACAACCCCGCTGAGTGTAATGGAAATGGTGGGAGACGAGGAGAACTTGCCGCAGGGTCCTGAATTGGCAGACTTAATTGTCTCCAGGGATAATTTTGGTACCACACAACACCGGGACCCAACCCTATCCCGAGCCTAGGAGAATGTGTTAATAGTATATAGTGAACCACAGCAACCTGGGGCCGAGTCATTGTTTCCCCGTTTTGTGGTTCATCAGGGTATGCTGTATCAGGTACACCAACAACGGGGTGAGCATTTAGAACAGTTGGTGGTCCCCAAGGCTTATCGCAAACTCGTCGTAGATCTAGCCCACCAACATGTTCTCGGGGGTCACCTGGGGTTGCAGAAAACACAGGATCGTATATTACAGCGGTTTTACTGGCCAAGCAGATTCAGAAAGGTAGAAGAGTTTTGCAAGTCTTGCCCGACCTGCCAAATCACTATCCCCCAGCCACATTTCTGTAGTCCCCTAGTTCCTCTCCCGATTATCGAGGTACCGTTTGACAGAATAGCTATGGATCTCATAGGCCCTGCACTGAAGTCTGCCAGAGGGCACCAACACATCTTAGTCATCCTAGACTACGCCACTCGGTACCCGGAGGCAGGGCCACTGCGACATACATCGGCCAAACTCATAGCTAAGGAGTTAATGGAGATGTTTTCCCGAGTCGGACTACCTAAAGAGGTTTTGACCGATCAGGGGACCCCTTTTATGTCCAAGGTGATGAGGGAGCTCTGTAAGTTGCTGCACATAAAACAGCTACGGAGATCCGTTTGGTAGAAAGGTTTAACCAAACATTAAAAAATATGTTGAAAAGGGTGGTGGCTAAAGATGGGAAGGACTTGGACTTTTTCTGCCCTACGGTATCTCATGTTCGCAGTGCGAGAGGTACCCCAGGCCTCTACTGGGTTCTTACCCTTTGAACCGCTATATGGCAGACGCCCTCGCGGTCTCTTGGATGTAGCCAAAGAGGCATGGGAACAACAACCCACTCCGTATAAAAGTGTTATAGAGTACGTTACCCAGATGCAAGAACGGATAGAGACAGTGTTGCCTCTTGTTAGGGAGCATATAGAGTCGGGTCTATAATCGGCACGCTCAGATCCGGATCTTTAACCCGGGTGATAGGGTTTTGGTACGGGTACCAACCGTGGACAGTAAGTTCCTGGCTAGGTGGCAGGGGCCCTACGAGGTACTCGAGGAAGTTGGAGATGTGAACTACAAGGTACACCAGCCAGGGCGCCGAAAGCTGGAACAGATCTACCATGTTAATTTGCTTAAGCCGTGGAATGATAGGGAGACCTGTACGGAAGAAAGCCCACGACCGGGTTTTCTAGGGGAAGAGGTTCCGGCCCCTTTGTCTAATGCAAGGGAAGCGGTTGCCGCTGTAAAAGTTACTGACAGACTGTCCTCTAAATAGGCTCAGGAGGCCAGGGAGTTTGTTAGTCGGAACACGGATGTGTTCTCAGACCTTTCCGGACGCACTTCCACAATCCAGTATGATATTGTCATGGAATCTCAGGCCAAAGTCCGGTTAAAACCATACCGGGCAGACCAGTTACAGGGAAACACTGATGTCCTGTCCCGGGTATACTGTCTGGCGTGTGTTCACCCCTCAGGGTTGAACTAAGGGGGGGGGGGGGGGTATGTGACACAGTGAGAGGTTTGGTCTGGGAAAACAGGTATTTTTCTCCCAGCATGTGCTGCTAGGCTGATTTACAGCCAGGTGAGGTCAAATACCAGACAGGGTTTTAAGTGCCGACCGGGTTTTGGCAGCACCTGGCTGTCCATAAATAGGCAGCTGGGTCAGAAGCCATGTTTGTGTGCTGGGATCTGAGGCCTGTGCTGGGCTGGAGAGATGATACCCTATGTTTCAGGGGAACAGGCCTCCTAAAGCCTGTATTTGGACTTTCTGAGGCAGAACTACCACCAAGGTGACTTTTTGTTATATTAACTTGCCATTGGGTGTGAAGTAACACCAACACTGCAAAAGTGACGTTTTGAATTACGAACTTGAATTTTGCCTCTGTACTGCGCCCGCTTATCCTAACTGAAGACTCCCTGATTCACCCCTAGAGTAAAAACTCCAAAAAAGTGACCCCATTTTGGAAACTAGTGGGATAAGGTTGCAGTTCTGTTGGTACTATTTTAGGGTACAGATGATCTTTGGTTGCTCTATATTACACTTTTTGTGAGGCAAGGTAACCAAAACAATTGCTGTTTTGGCACTGTTTTTATTTTTTGCTATTTACAACGTTCATCTGACAGGTTAGATCATGAGCTATTTTTATAGAGAAGGTTGTTACGGACGTGTATCCAAATATTTTAGTTGTTTTTTTTGGGCGACTGTCTTATGTAGGGGCTCATTTTTTGGGGTATGAGATGACGGTTTTATTGGTACTATTTTAGGGTGCATATGACTTTTTGATTGCTTGGTATTGGACTTTTTGTGATGTAAGGTGACAAAAAAAATGGCTTTTTTTTATGGGGTGGATCATGGGATATATTTATAGAGCTGGCCGTTATGGGCACGGCAATATCTACCGTAATATGTGTGTTTTTTATTTTTATTATAAAATTAGGGGAAAGGGGCGTTTTTTCTTTTTTTAACTTAAAACTTTTTTTTTTTTACTTCATTTCTGTCACACTCTGGGACTTCACTTTCTGGGGGTCTGATCCCCTCTGCAATGCATTACAATACATCTGTATTGTAATGCATTGCTTGTTAGTGTATGACACTGAGTCATACACTAACAGGTTGCCTAAAAGACCGGGCCTGAGGCATTGGGCAGCCTCTGCACGGCATCGGGCTGCCTTCTCACCCATCGGGTGACTCAATGGGCTCCCTCAACCACAAGCCCCTTCTATGCCGCGGTCCACGCTGACCGCGGAATAGAAGGGGTTAATCCACAGCAATCGCCGATTAGGGGGGGTGGGGAGGAAGGAAATACACAGGGTGACTGTCACCAGGATCAACCCTATTAAACCAGACATACTGCCTGGTAGGGCTCATCATGTTGATTAAAATTATTACTCCCTAAGTTGGAACCTCCTACTGTATTTTTTTCTGTCCTTCCTGGATAGCCTCCGTGTGCATTCGGCCTAATGAAGGAGGTGGAGATGTTGGGAAGTATACGTTTTTTATTATTACTAACTTTATATTGTATTACTCCTAGGTCTGTGCCCTCATTTAGCGGATATTTGACACAGCTTCTGTATTTCGTCTGCCATATGAAGGGCTGCAGTGTACTATCATTCTTTATTAGTGTGGTGCAAACTCACTTAAATATGTCTCTAGTATGCAGGTTAAAATTCTGCCTAAATTATTCATTGTTAACTTGCCTTAGTGGATTATTCCAATGCTGGAGCTCATCTGAAAATTACACTGCACAAAGCCGGGCTTACTGGAGGGTGTCTTGGTTTAGTGGCGCTTCCCTCTGGAGGTTCCTGCTTCTCCTTGCCGGTGCTGCATGACAGGGATAAAACATGGCGCCCACCTTCCACGCCGCTCTGTCGTGCTCCGCAGTGCTCCGCAGTGCTCCCTACAAGGTAAGGGGCTTGATGGCGTCCAGATTGTTAGGCATCTCGCTTAAGTCCTTCACTTCTTCTGTGTACAGAGTCTCTAATGCTGGGGGGTGGGTCTCCTCCTTATTGTTTTTTGTTTCTTTAAGTGGAGCTTGTTAAATGGACTCACTTAGGCTTAACTGTTATATTTAGTACAATATAGCAGAGTAATCTATACATTTACTCTGCCCTATTGTAAATGTCTCAGAGTTCTGAAGATTGGGCTCTTATAGCCCAGTGGTTTAGGTTCTTGCCTTTAATGTAGAAGGTTGTGAGTTCAGATCTCCACATAAATAAAAAATAAAATAAAATGCACCTGCACTTTAGAGCTGATATTGCAATGGCCAGGATACGGGTATTTAAAGTTCTGTATTTGTTTGTGACGCCAATTGCAGCATGCGCCGGGTACTAACCCAGGGCCCTTCCAAGGTGTAATAACGCACGACCCAGATTAGGAATGCCAGAGTGGTGTAATGGCCTATAGTGTCTCTATAGGGTGGTGATAATTGTGTCACGGTGTCTCCTAACTTGCTCATGAAGTTCCAGTGCCGTAATTTTGCGATACGCAAGCTGGCGCATGCGCAGTGCCGGCAAAGTGTTCGTTCTCTTTGCTGGTATCGGCTTCAGTGAACGAACTGCACATGCGCTAGCTCATGCATCGCGAGATTACGGCACTGTAACTTCGTGAGCAAGGAGGAGATTCCTGGATGCAGGAGGTGCTGGGCTCCTTCACAGGGGGCAGGTGCTGGGCTCCTTAACTGTAAGTAACCATGCCTTGGGCACCTTACTTGGCTAATTTACATATCAATAAAATATTTTTTTAAACAAAATAAAACCACACAGAGCTATTAGACAGGTATATTGCGGACATGCTAGCGGAGATCTATCCGTGCATGTCCGCAGCTCTATAGGGTAAAACTAGGTGACAGATTTCCTTTAACATGGTTTTACATGCACATTTGTGAAGACATAATATAAATTACATCAGATGACAGTATAAAAGCTCTTAGAAGATAGTAGCGGGGTAGAGGCGTGTAGTAACACAACTCTGGGGTGTTAAAATATCAGCACTTCGAGAATTCGTGAAGATCTAGAAAATAGTTCTAGATCATCGTAATGGTTGGATTACGCGCACAATACGGGCATATTAGGAGTCAGCGCCGACCGCGGCATAGAAGGGGTTTGTGGTTGAAGGAGCCCATCGAGTCCCACGCTGCTGTGGCGGGGACTCAATGTCTCAGAGCCCGATGCTGTGCAGAGGCTGCCCAATGCCTTGCACGGCACGGGACCTGCCTCCTTCTACGGGAGCCGAGGAGATCCAGCCTCAGGCTGGGTCTCCTAGGCAACGTGTTAGTGTATGACTCAGTGTCATACACTTACAGGCAATGCATTACAATACAGATGTATTGTAATGCATTGCAGAGCGGATTAGACCCCCAAAAGTTGAAGTCCCAGAGTGTGACAGAAATAAAGTTAAAAAAAAAAGTTAAAAAATGTGTTTTCAATAAAAAAATAGTTTCAAGCTAAAAAAAGAAAAAAAGGCCCCTTTCCCCTAATTTTATAATAAATAATAAATTTTAAAAAAAACACACATTAGATATTGCCGTGTCCGTAACAGCCGGCTCTATAAATATATCACATGATCCACCCTGTCCGATAGACACCATAAAAAAAAAAAAATATTAAAACAGTGTCAAAGAAAGCCATTTTTGTCACCTTACATCACTAAAAGTGTAACACTAAGCGATCAAAAAGGCGTATGCCTTCCAAAATAGTACCAATCTAACCGGCACCTCATCCCGCAAAAAATGAACCCCTACATAGGACAATCGCCCAAAAAAAATAATAATATGGCTCTCAGACTATTGAGACACTAAAACATGATTTACTTTTTGTTTCAAAAATAATAGTGTAAATAAAAAAAGTAGACATATTAGGTATCGTCGCATCCGTAAAAACCTTCTCTATAAAAATATCACATGGCCTAACCCCTCAGGTGAACACCGTAAAAAAATAAAAATAAAACGGTGTCAAAAAAGCAATTTTTTTGTCACCTTACATCACAAAAAGTGCAATACCAAGCAATCAAAAAGTCATATGCACCCTAAAATAGTACCAATCATCTCGTACTGAAAAAAATGAGCCCCTACATAAGACAGTCGCCTAAAAAATAAAAAAAACTATGCCTCAAAAATGCTTTATTATATAAAACTGAAACAAACAACAATATTTGGTATTGTCACGTCCGTAACAACCTGCTCTATAAAAATAGTTCATGATCTAACCTCAGATGAACGTTGTAAATAACAAAAAATAAAAACAGTGCCAAAACAGCTATTTTTTGTTACCTTGCCTCACAAAAAGTGAAATATAGAGCAACAAAAAATCATCTGTACCCTAAAATAGTACCAACAGAACTGCAACCTTATCCCATAGTTTCCAAAATGGGTTCACTTTTTTGTAGTTTCTACTTCTGAGGTTGCATCTTCAAATGTGACATGGCAAGTTAAAATTATCCCAGTGAAATCTGCCCTCCAAAAACCATAAGGTGTTTTTTGCGCCCTGCTGTGTGCCCATACAGCAATTTACGACCACTGTATGGGGTGTTTCTGTAAACTACAGAATCAGGGCAATAAATATTGAGTTTAGTTTGGCTGTTAATCCTTGATTTGTTAGTGGAAAAAAAATTATTAAAATGGAAAATCTGCCCAAAAAGTGAAATTCTGAAATGTCATCTACATTTTCCATGAATTCTTGTGGAACACCTAAAGGGTTAACAACGTTTGTAAAATCAGTTTTTAATACCTTAAGGGGTGTAGTTTCCAAAATGGGGTCATTTTTTGGGTGGTTTCTATTATGTAAGCCTCACAAAGTGACTTTAGACCTGAACTGGTCCTTAAAAAGTGGGTTTTGGAAAATTTCTGAAAAATGTAAAGATTTGTCTCTAAACTTCTAAGCCTTGTAATGTCCCCAAAAATTAAAATGGCATTTCCAAAATGATCCAAACATGAAGTAGACATATGGAGAATGTAAATTAATAACTATTTTTGAAGGTATTACTGTGTATTATAGAAGTAGAGAAATTGAAACTTGGAAATTAGCAAATTTTTCCCAATTTTTGGTAAATTTAGCATTTTTTTATAAATAAAAATTATTATTTTTTACTCCATTTTACCAGTGTCATGAAGTACAATATGTGATGGAAAAACATCTTAGAATAACCTGGATAAGTATAGGCTTTTTAAAGTTATTCACACATAAAGGTACACTGGTCAGATTTGCAAAAAATGGCTTGGTCCTTAAGGTGAAAATGAGCTCGGTCCTTAAGGGGTTAAGGTAGATCCTATGGTGAAGAGGCTTATGGCCAATGAGTGGAAAAGCCAGATAAGGGGCCAATATTTAACAAGAGGTTTAAGACCATGTGTATGACAGAGCAAGAAGTAAAACTGTAGGGAGATCCCCCTAAAGTAGACGTAACCATATCAAAATTATTTAAACACACTTTGGTCCCTGGTGAGGATGGGTCTAGTTTTTGCTGATCCTATGGATGGAATATTGGATGGTGCTTTGTGCGGAGGCTGCCTCTCACAGCGGGCCGGATTTGTGGCCCGATATTTGGCGTTAGTCAGATCCGGTACAGTGGGTAGAAGATCTTTATGGTAAAACCTTTGGGGGCAGATGTCCACTCAAAAAATATACTCTATGCTAAGGACTATCGTCCGAATAGGCTTTTCGGATAAGAGAATGACCCACTTATGGAAAATCTGTTAAAAAATAAATACAAAAATGGAAGTCCCTTCCTTATGCTGCTAAGAAAAAGTGGTATTCTTGCTAAAAAGGAAAGAGGTCTCCCCAGAGTGGCTCAATGATATTGAGGTTTAAATTCGCTCTTCAAATAGAGGAAGAGAGTGTAGAAGATCAGAGTGGAGAGACATCTGTGTCAAGAGGGGCATTTCCTTCTGTGAAGAAGGTCAGCGGTTATTCTAGGCTGAACTTACCTGCACTTGTCAGATCGCAGAAGATAAACAGCTTGAGGACGGGCAATTGCCAGTTTTGGCTGGTTGGGAATCCCTGGTCCATTGACTTGGGAAATTTAGCCTGTCCCAAAAAGAGACAGCTTTCAGGGCTCAAGGCAGGGGTGTCGCTAGGTTAAAACATTCGGGGCCTGGGCCCCGGATGTTTTGTCCCAGGCCCCGAATGTCCTGCCTGCCTGCCAGATACAACTGTATTACCGTACACAGAACGGCAATACAATTGAATCTTACACTGGGAAGAGGTGAAGGACCTTTGGTGACATCACAGGTCATGTGATCAGCAAAACAGGCTGTGATAGGATGACCTGGATGATGTCACCATCATGTGACCAGTGCAGGATTGGACGGAGTGAAGAGGAGAAGGAGCCTAATGCTGATGTCTGTACAGGAGAGGTAAGTGAAGGGAGAGGCAGAGCAATGCTGGAAGTTGTAGTTATTTAACTGGGATGTATGTTAGGGCTGAAGGGAGGGATGTTATTGACATGGAACTGTGTGCTTGAGGTGGCTGGGGGAGGGAGTAATGTTATTTACATGGGACTGTATGTTGAAAGTGGATGGTGGGGGAGAATGATGTTTATGTACATGGGACTTAATGTTTAAACTTTAGGCTACGTTCACACTTGCGTTTGGTGATCCGCTTGTGAGATCCGTTTCAGGTCTCTCATAAGCAGCCCCAAATGCATCAGTTTAACCCCAATGCATTCTGAATGGATGCGGATCCATTCAGAATGCATTCGTTCGGCTCCGTACGGCCCCCCGTTCCATTTTGGAGGCGGACCCCAAAATGCTGCAAGCAGCGTTTTTGTGTCCGCATGGCCTTGCGGAGCCAAACGGATCCGTCCTGACTTACAATGTAAGTCAATAGGGACGGATCTCTTTGCATTGACACAAAATGGTGCAATTGTAAACGGATCCGTCCCCCATTGACTTTCAATGTAAGTCAGGACGGATCCGTATTGAGACTTAGAAATTCAAATCTAATACAAACGGATCGGTCCTGAACGGATGCATTTGTTTGTGTTATATCGGTGCAGATCCGTCCTGTACAAGTACAGGACAGATCTGCACGAACGCAAGTGTGAAAGTAGCCTTAGGGGGTGATGTTTACATGGGATTGTGCGTTGGAGGCGGCTGTGGAGGAGGTGATGTTATTTACATGGGACTGTATGGTGGAGGGAGGATTATAACTGCAGGGGGCACTGCAGATCCAGGGGACATTATAGGCGGTCTTATTACTACTGGGGGCTCTATAGGAGGGTCTTATAGATCCGCCTTATTTCTACTAAGCGCACTATGGGGGCCTTATTACTACTGAGGGGTCTGTAGGGAGCTTTATCACCACTGGGGGAACAATAGGGGGCCTTATGTCTACTGCGGACTCTGTGAGGTTATTATTAATATGGGAAGGCTCTTCTAATAATGGGGGCATTGTTGAGGAGCATTATCACGGTTGGGGCAGTGTTACTAACGAGGGCATTCTAGAAGGGAATTACTATTGGTGGGACTATGAGGAGCACTATTACTATGGGGGGCAGTAATGTTTCTTTAGGATAGTATTTGGGGGTATTGGGGGGGGGTTGAGGTTTTGGCACAGCAAGCAGCAGGATAACACTGTGGGGACTCCAGCTGGGGGATAATGATAGAATGTGAGGAAGCTAAGATGTCTGTGTGTCACACTCTGAGACGAGGCGGCAGAGAGAAGTTGTCCAGACCAAGTGGAGAAGATGATGACAGAGAGGAGACGTCACCTGGAGGCCCTGGATGTGACAGGTAAGTGCCGCTGTATAGCAAGTACAGCATAGTGCGGGGGGGGGGGGGACATATTTATTGGGTCTTGTGCCCCGGATCTTTTGAGACTCTAGCAACGCCCCTGGCTCAAGGTTATTCCTAGTCCCAAAACCTCAGATGATATTACTATCGATGCTTCGGCTACAGGTTGGGGTGCCCACATGAGGGGCCAGAGGGCAAAAGGAGCCTGAACTCCAACAGAGAGACTGTTATCCTCAAATCTCAGAGTGATGAGAGCTGGATTTTATGCCCTAACACATTTCCACCCCTTGGTCCAGGGACAAGCCATAAGAGTCAGGTCAGACAACATGACCACTATTGCGTATTTAAATCGCCAGGGACGTACTAGATCCTTATCCCTCCTCAAAGTGGTGGAGCGTATCTTGGTATGGGCGGATGCCAATATTCAACAGCTGTCAGCTGTAAACACCAGAGGAAGGAAGAATGCTGTTGCAGGCAGGCTAAACCGCGACTTGCCCCTCCCGGGGGAATGATCTTTGGACCCAGAAATGTTCCTTCAACTCAATATGCTTTGGGGTCGACACCAGATAAATCTGATGGGTACCCGAGACAATGCAAAGGTGCCTCTCTTCTGCTCCCTGTTCAGGGAAGACAACCCTTGGGCCCTAGATGCCCTCTCAGTCCCTTGGGACTTCAGGTTGGCCTACATCTTTCCGCCCATTCCTATGATTCCAAAGGTCTTACAGAAGATCAAACGGGATCAGGTCTCGACAATCCTGATATGCCCAAACTGGCCCAAAAGGGCATGGTTTACACCACTAATGCTGATAAGCAGAGAGGCCTTCTGGAGGCTCCCACAGATTCCACACCTAGTAACTTAGGATGACAGATGTTGTCCGGATCTACACCACCTGAAATTCACAGCCTGGATGTTGACTGCCCCCTTCTAGCAGGATAGGGCTTATCAGATGCGGTAATCAGAATGCTATCGCAGTCCAGAACACGTACAACTAATAAAGTGTCATCAGTGTCAAAAAGGTGTTTGATTTTTGGTGTGAGAAAAATGGAGTATCTTGTCAGTCTTCTACAACTCAGGATATCCTGAATTTCCTGCAGCAAGGCTTTGACAAAGGTCTAAAGCTAGGTACAATTAAGGTCCATATATCAGCCTTATCAGCTTTATTGGGCAGACAGTTATCCAGAGAACCACTAATACAGAGGTTTGTTAAAGCAATCAGAAGAATCAGACCTCAGGTCATCGACCCAATCCCAAAGTGGGACCTTTGTGTGGTTCTGGATCAACTTTGCAATGTTCCCTTTGAACCACTGCAGGACTCAGATTTAAAGTTTGTGTCCATGAAAGTTTGTTTCTTAGTGGCAATTACTTCGGCCAAATGGGTCAGTGAGATACAAGCCCTGGCATGTGCCGAGCCTTACTTAAATCTTTCTGCAAGATAAAGTTCTACTAAGGATACTGCCAGCAGATTGAGTTACAGATTTTTTTCCCCCTGAATCCATCTTAAGAGGAAGAGAGTAGACTTCACTCTCTGGACGTGGGCAGAACCCTAAAGATATACGTCCAAAGGACGAATATGTTCGGGAAGACAGACCATTTGTTTGTTTCCGATTTGGGAAAAACAAAAAGGGGAAAAACTGGCGAAAGCCTCCTTGTCCAGATGGATAAGTGAGTTTATCACTATATGTTATGAGCAGAGGGGTCTTGAGGTACCTACGCCTATAAAAGCTCATTCAACCCATGCGATGGCTACATCATGGGCGGAGAAGAATTTAGTTCCCTTAGACCAGATCTGTAAAACAGTTTCAGGGAGCTCTTACAATACGTTTATGAAGCACTACAGACTGGATATGCGGCAGAGAGGAGAGATGGCTTTCGGCAGAGCGGTAATATAGTCTGCAGTATAATGGGAGCCCTCTCTTTAGGATTAATTGCTAAATCCCCGTGGGTGCTGATGCTGAAGGGTGACAAGGAAGGTATAATTTTTCTTACCGTAAATTCTCTTTCCTTTAGTCCAAAGCAGCAGCACATACTTACCCGCCCAATAAAATAAAATAATTCTGGGAACAGACCGGAGTGGTTTATTGTCTCTCTTAGGTTACTTAGAATTACACAGTAGGAGGTTCTAACCTAGGGAGTAATAAAGGATCTGAGATTAATTTATTAATTGACATCTTCCTGTCCGATGTTTCAGGAGGATTAGAAATCCCCATGGGTGCTGCTGCTTTGGACTAAAGGAAAGAGAATTTACGATAAATAAAATCACACTTTTGTCTCTATGCTAAACAGGTGCAGATATATATGTGTTTTTATTCATATGCAAATGGACAATTTGAGCACCAGGAGGTGGGGCTGAATCATCTGAGCACCCCTTTGTAACACTCCCTGTGCTCTGAACATGCCCTCTCCCCTTGATTGACAGGGCTAGAGCTGTGTGCTAGCATGTAAATATCATATACTCTATGTACTATAGGTTCATCACAGTGAGATCTGCTCAGAAAGCTAATCTACATATTACTGCTTTATTCACAGATGGAATATATGAGTATACAGACACCAGTAATGTGTGATAGCTTATAAGTAGAGAAAAACCTCATAGTTTTATGTGGCAATGCTATAGCTTAGTGGTTAAGCCATTAGCTTTGCATGTTGAGATCCCTGGTTTGAATCTTACAAGAGACTGAAAAAATTTTTTAAGATTTTTTTTTTATTCCACATTTATCCCATTAAAAAGTCTATGGGCCAGATTTATCATTAGCTCAAGTCAGTATAATGGAGTGAAAAAGTCTCAAATTTTTGCGCAATCACTAAAACTGCACAAAAATTTGCGATTTTATTCCGCTCTGCACTGTGCTCGCCAGTTTTCTGAAAGTGGGCGTGTTTTCTTATGTAACTGAATCTCTAGACAGATTTACTATTGCGACTATTCAAAAAGTCGCAAAAAAGTAGCAAAAAAATGTGCAATTTTACTCCAGTGAGGACCATGCTTATCTTAGACTTTTAAATAGCACATGCGACTTTTTCGTAAAGACGTGCGACTTTTGTAAAGCTGCTTACTGACGGATAAACTGCTACCATCAAACCACATTTGTTACAGTCTTAAAGGGCCGATCATAAAACTGACTAGCCATATGTGAAAGTGGAGCTGTCAGAGTAATGATAAATCTGGCCCTATGTCCTTACTATATTGAAAATGTTTTTTTTTTTTTTTTTTTTTTAATTCTTTATTTATATGTTTCAAAAGTATTACAAAGCTTGCGATATGTTACATCACATATCACAAATATGCATAGCCGAAACCCGTCCAGCATATTAATACAGGTGATACACAGGTATCCTGACAATATAGTCTTAATATACATTACCGACGGCAATCATGAAAGCAACCAAACAAAATAATAAAGGACATGGCGGACAAATAGAAACTATCCTCCAAAAGTAGCTAGTCTTGAAGAACACCTATCAAGACCTGAAAACAGTAATCAGACCGACAAAAAGGAAAAGACACATCACATACGGAAAAAAAAAAAAAAAAAAAATTTAAAAAGGGGGGGGAAGGGGACACGCCAACAGGGGGAGACTACATAGAACAATCAAGCATAAAGGACAGCTCAGGTAAGTAATGACTTGTACTCCGCTGAATCTTGGAAGGTGAACCAAGGGGTCCAGGACGTAACAAAGGTCTTATTGTTGCACCTCAAGGATGCCGTGAGTTCCTCCATTCTCCGGATCTCCTCCACTTTTTGAATCCACATTCCAACGGAAGGTGGAACAGGGGATTTCTACTTCACCGGGACGCAAGACCTAGCCGCAATGACCGTATGTCGCAAACAGGAGCGTCTGAGTAAGCTCATGGGCAAATCCGAATGGAGTAGTAAGAAAAAAACAGGCGAATTCGGAATGTCGAAAGGGAAAATGGAAGACAAAGCCCTGTGAATTGAGTCCCAGAAGGGCCTAATTTTGTCACATTGCCAGAAAATATGTAGAAGCGAACCCTGAGACGATTCACAACGCCAGCACAGAGGGGACGCTGTCGGAAACATCCTTTGGAGACGTGTCGGAACATAGTACCACCGTGACAGAATGAAAATGTTTTTTTTAGAAAGCTAAGTAAGGCCTTTATTTTTTATTATATGATTATATATTATTTATTATAGTATAGCCTTTTGATATGGTATTAACCCCTTAGGGACCGGGCTCATTTTCACCTTAAGGACCAGGCCATTTTTTGCAAACCTGACCAGTGTCACTTTATGTGGTGATAACTTTAAAACGCTTTGACTTATCCAGGCCATTCTGAGATTTTTTGTCACATTTTGTACTTCATGACAGTGGTAAAATTTAGTTAAAAAAATAATTTTTATTTAAAAAAAAATACCAAATTTACAAATAATTTGAAAAAAATTGCACATTTCCAAGTTTCAATTTCTCTACTTCTATCATACATAGTAATACTTACAAAAATAGTTATTACTTTACATTCCCCATATGTCTACTTCATGTTTGGATCATTTTGGGAATGACATTTTATTTTTTGGGGATGTTACAAGGCTTAGAAGTTTAGAAGCAAATCTTGACCCACTTTTTAAGGACCAGTTCAGGTCTGAAGTCACTTTGTGAGGCTTACATAAATAGAAACCACCCATAAATGACCCCATTCGAGAAACTACACCCCTCAAGGTATTCAAAACTGATTTTACAAACTGTGTTAACCCTTTAAGTGTTCCACAAGAATTAATGGAAAATAGAGATACAATTTAAAAATTTCACTTTTTGGGCAGATTTTCCATTTTAATAATTTTTTCCAGTTATAAAGCAAGGGTTAACAGCCAAACAAAACTCAATATTTATGGCCCTGATTCTGTAGTTTACAGAAACAACCCATATGTGGCCATAAACTGCTGTACGGGCACACGGCAGGGCGCAGAAGGAAAGGAATGCCATACGATTTTTGGAAGGCAGATTTTGCTGGACTGTTTTTTTGACACCATGTCCCATTTGAAGCCCCCCTGATGCACCCCTAGAGTATAAACTCTAAAAAAGACCCCATTTTAGAAACTACACCCCTCAAGGTATTAAAAACTGATTTTTACAAACTTTGTTAACCCTTTAGGTGTTCCACAAGAATTAATAGAAAATAGAGATAACATTTCAAAATTTCACTTTTTTGGCAGATTTTCCATTTTAATAATTTTTTTCCAGCTACAAAGCAAGGGTTAACAGCTAAACAAAACTCAATATTTATGGCTCTGATTCTCTAGTTTACAGAAACAACCCATATGTGGCCATAAACAGCTGTACGGGCACACGGCAGGGCGCAGAAGGAAAGGAATGCCATACGGTTTTTGGAAGGCAGATTTTGTTGGACAGTTTTTTTTACACCATGTCCCATTTGAAGCCCCCCTGATGCACCCCTAGAGTAGAAACTCCAAAAAAGTGACCCCATTTTAGAAACTACAGGATAGGTTGGCAGTTTTGTTGGTACTTTTTTAGGTTACATATGATTTTTGGTTGCTCTATATTACAGGCAAGGTAACAAGAAATAGCTGTTTTGGCACAGTTTTTATTTTTTGTTATTTACAACATTCATCTGACAGGTTAGATCATGTGGTAATTTTATAGAGAAGGTTATTATGAAAGCGGCGATACCTAATATGTATACTTTTTTTTATTTATGTAAGTTTTACACAATAATATCATTTTTGAAACAAAAAAAAATCATGTTTTAGTGTCTCCATATTCTGAGAGCCATAGTTTTTCCAGTTTTTGGGCGATTATCTTAGTTAGGTTCTAATTTTTTGCGGGATGAGATGATGGTTTGATTGGCACTATTTTGGGGTGCATATGACTTTTTGATCGCTTGCTATTACACTTTTTGTGATGTAAGGTGACAAAAAATTGCTTTCTTTTTACACTTTTTTTTTACGGTGTTCACCTGAGGATCATGTGATATTTGTATAGAGTAGGTTATTACGGATGTGGCGATACCTAATATGTATACTTTTTTAATTTACTTAAGTTTTACACAATAACAGCTTTTTTTTTTAACAAAAAAAAATGATGTTTTAGTGTCTCCATATTCTGAGCCATATTTTTTTTTTTGGGGGGCGAAAGGCTTAGGTAGGGGATAATTTTTTGTGAGATGAGGTGATGGTTAGATTGGTACTATTTTGGTTGGCATACGCTTTTTTAATCGCTTGCTGTTGTACTTTAAAGCGAACCTTTCACCTCATTTTCACTTTTTAAACTATCAACAGTACGTTATAGATTACCTTTAGTGTGTTGTTATCCATGTTAGGTGCGCTTTCCTGCGCTCTTTATTCATCCAGAAATCGGCTTATAAAGTTCAAATTTTGTGCTGTAACAGTCAAGCAACAAGTCAAGGGGGTAGCCCTTTCCTCTTCTCTGGCCGTACCGCCCCTGCCCTAATGCCGCCTCTATGCCTTGTAATTGACAGCAGGCTCACTCGCAGGGACGGCGCTTCTGAATCCTGCACATGCGCCGTCCTCCTCATTCGCCGCTCGCTCCCGTCTTTCTTGCGGACACAAGCTCCGCTCCCGATGATCACTGGCTTGCAATCTGGTTACAAGTCTACAGTGATCACGTGGGGCACTTGGAGCATGAAGATAGTGGAGAGCGCGCACGGGAGGTAGAGAAGAGAAGCAGGCAGGAATCGCGTACGCATGCGCTATTCTCTTACATGGTCGCGCTTGTGTCCGCAAGAAAGACGGGAGCGAGCAGCGAATGAGGAGGACGGCGCATGCGCAGGATTCAGAAGCGCCGTCCCTGCGAGTGAGCCTGCTGTGAATTACAAGGCATAGAGGCGGCGTTAGGGCAGGGGCGGTACGGCCAGAGGAGAGGAAAGGGCTACCCCCTTGACTTGTTGCTTGACTGTTACAGCACAAAATTTAAACTTTATAAGCCGATTTCTGGATGAATAAAGAGCGCAGGAAAGCGCACCTAACATGGATAACAACACACTAAAGGTAATCTATAACGTACTGTTGATAGTTTAAAAAGTGAAAATGAGGTGAAAGGTTCGCTTGTGATGTAAGGTGACACAAAAAATTGTTTATTTAGCACAGTTTTTATTTTTTATGGTGTTCATCTGAGGGGTTAGGTCATGTGATATGTTTATAGAGCCGGTCGATACGAACGCGGCGATACCTAATATGTCTACAATTTTTTTCTACTTTATTTAGGGGAAATGAAGTTTTGTTGTTTTTTTACTTTTAACTTTAAATTTTTTTGGGGGGAAACTTTATTTTTTCAACTTTTTTCACTTTATTTTTGGTCCCACTTTGGGACTTCAACCTTTGGGGGTCTGATCCCCTTTACAATGCATTCCAATACTTCTGTATTGGAATGCATTGGCTGTATGAGTAATACAGTGAGTATTAGGCCTCATGCACACGACCGTTTTTTTTTAAGGTCCGCAAAAACGGGGTCCGTGATCCGTGACCGTTTTTTCGTCCGTGGGTCTTCCTTGATTTTTGGAGGGTCCACGGACATGAAAAATGAAAAAAAATCAAAGTCAAGTTTGCCATTGAAATGATAGGAAAAAACGGACACGGATCACGGACACGGATCACGGACACGGATGACAATCTTGTGTGCATCCGTGTTTTTTCACGGACCCATTGACTTGAATGGGTCCGTGAACCGTTGGCCGTGAAAAAAATAGGACAGGTCATATTTTTTTCACGGCCAGGAAACACGGATTACGGATGCGGCTGCCAAACGGTGCATTTTCCGATTTTTCCACAGACGGGTCCGCGAAAAAAAAAGGAAAACGGCACAACGGCCGCGGATGCACACAACAATCGTGTGCATGAGGCCTAACTCATACAGCTTCCTGCCTGTGAGATCCAGGGGGCTGGATCTCACAGTCTCTTCACCAGAAGGCAGCGGCGATGCCTAAAGAATAGAGTTGAGCGAACACCTGGATGTTCGGGTTCGAGAAGTTCGGCCGAGCTTCCCGAAAATGTTCGGGTTCGGGATCCGAACCCGACCCGAACTTCGTCCCGAACCCGAACCCCATTGAAGTCAATGGGGACCCGAACTTTTCGGCACTAAAACGGCTGTAAAACAGCCCAGGAAAGGGCTAGAGGGCTGCAAAAGGCAGCAACATGTAGGTAAATCCCCTGCAAACAAATGTGGACAGGGAAATGAATTAAAATAAAAATTAAATAAATAAAAATTAACCAAAATCAATTGGAGAGAGGTCCCATAGCAGAGAATCTGGCTTCCCGTCACCCACCACTGGAACAGTCCATTCTCAGATATTTAGGCCCCGGCACCCAGGCAGAGGAGAGAGGTCCCGTAACAGACAATCTGGCTTCATGTCAGCAGAGAATCAATCTTCATGTCATAGCAGAGAATCAGGCTTCACGTCACCCACCACTGCAACAGTCCATTTTCATAAATTTAGGCCCAGCACCCAGGCAGAGGAGAGAGGTCCCGTAACAGACAATCTGGCTTCATGTCAGCAGAGAATTAGTCTGCATGTCATAGCAGAGAATCAGGCTTCACGTCAGCCACCAATGCAACAGTCCATTGTCAGATATTTAGGCCCAGCACCCAGGCAGAGGAGAGAGGTCCCGTAACAGAGGATCTGGCTTCATGTCAGCAGAGAATCAGTCTTCATATCATAGCAGAGAATCAGGCTTCACGTCACCCACCACTGCAACAGTCCATTTTCATAAATTTAGGCCCAGCACCCAGGCAGAGGAGAGAGGTCCCGTAACAGACAATCTGGCTTCATGTCAGCAGAGAATCAGTCTTCATGTCATAGCAGAGAATCAGGCTTCACGTCACCCACCACTGTAAGAGTCCATTTTCATAAATTTAGGCCCAGCACCCAGGCAGAGGAGAGAGGTCCCGTAACAGACAATCTGGCTTCATGTCAGCAGAGAATTAGTCTGCATGTCATAGCAGAGAATCAGGCTTCACGTCAGCCACCAATGCAACAGTCCATTGTCAGATATTTAGTCCCAGCACCCAGGCAGAGGAGAGAGGTCCCGTAACAGAGGATCTGGCTTCATGTCAGCAGAGAATCAGTCTTCATATCATAGCAGAGAATCAGGCTTCACGTCACCCACCACTGCAACAGTCCATTTTCATAAATTTAGGCCCAGCACCCAGGCAGAGGAGAGAGGTCCCGTAACAGAGGATCTGGCTTCATGTCAGCAGAGAATCAGTCTGCATGTCATAGCAGAGAATCAGGCTTCACGTCAGCCACCACTGCAACAGTCCATTGTCATAAATTTAGGCCCAGCACCCAGGCAGAGGAGAGAGGTCCCGTAACAGACAATCTGGCTTCATGTCAGCAGAGAATCAGTCTTCATGTCATAGCAGAGAATCAGTCTTCATGTCATAGCAGAGAATCAGTCTTCATGTCATAGCAGAGAATCAGGCTTCACGTCACCCACCACTGCAACAGTCCATTTTCATAAATTTAGGCCCAGCACCCAGGCAGAGGAGAGAGGTCCCGTAACAGACAATCTGGCTTCATGTCAGCAGAGAATTAGTCTGCATGTCATAGCAGAGAATCAGGCTTCACGTCAGCCACCACTGCAACAGTCCATTGTCAGATATTTAGGCCCAGCACCCAGGCAGAGGAGAGAGGTCCCGTAACAGAGGATCTGGCTTCATGTCAGCAGAGAATCAGTCTTCATATCATAGCAGAGAATCAGGCTTCACGTCACCCACCACTGCAACAGTCCATTTTCATAAATTTAGGCCCAGCACCCAGGCAGAGGAGAGAGGTCCCGTAACAGACAATCTGGCTTCATGTCAGCAGAGAATCAGTCTTCATGTCATAGCAGAGAATCAGTCTTCATGTCATAGCAGAGAATCAGGCTTCACGTCACCCACCACTGTAAGAGTCCATTTTCATAAATTTAGGCCCAGCACCCAGGCAGAGGAGAGAGGTCCCGTAACAGACAATCTGGCTTCATGTCAGCAGAGAATCAGTCTTCATGTCATAGCAGAGAATCAGTCTTCATGTCATAGCAGAGAATCAGGCTTCACGTCACCCACCACTGTAAGACTCCATTTTCATAAATTTAGGCCCAGCACCCAGGCAGAGGAGAGAGGTCCCGTAACAGACAATCTGGCTTCATGTCAGCAGAGAATTAGTCTGCATGTCATAGCAGAGAATGAGGCTTCACGTCAGCCACCACTGCAACAGTCCATTGGCATATATTTAGGCCCAGCACACAGGCAGAGGAGAGAGGTCCCGTAACAGAGGATCTGGCTTCATGTCAGCAGAGAATCAGTCTGCATGTCATAGCAGAAATCAGGCTTCACGTCAGCCACCACTGCAACAGTCCATTGTCAGATATTTAGGCCCAGCACCCAGGCAGAGGAGAGAGGTCCCGTAACAGAGAATCTGTCTTCATGTCAGCAGAGAATTAGTCTACATGTCATAGCAGAGAATCAGGCTTCACGTCACCCAACATTGGAACAGTCCATTGGCATATATTTAGGCCCCGGCACCCAGACAGAGGAGAGGTTCATTCAACTTTGGGTAGCCTCGCAATATAATGGTAAAATGAAAATAAAAATAGGATTGAATGAGGAAGTGCCCTGGAGTCCAATAATATATGGTTAAGGGGAGGTAGTTAATGTCTAATCTGGACAAGGGACGGACAGGTCCTGTGGGATCCATGCCTGGTTCATTTTTATGAACGTCAGCTTGTCCACATTGGCTGTAGACAGGCGGCTGCGTTTGTCTGTAATGACGCCCCCTGCCGTGCTGAATACACGTTCAGACAAAACGCTGGCCGCCGGGCAGGCCAGCACCTCCAAGGCATAAAAGGCTAGCTCTGGCCACGTGGACAATTTAGAGACCCAGAAGTTGAATGGGGCCGAACCATCAGTCAGTACGTGGAGGGGTGTGCACAAGTACTGTTCCACCATGTTAGTGAAATGTTGCCTCCTGCTAACACGTTGCGTATCAGGTGGTGGTGCAGTTAGCTGTGGCGTGTTGACAAAAGTTTTCCACATCTCTGCCATGCTAACCCTGCCCTCAGAGGAGCTGGCCGTGACACAGCTGCCTTGGCGACCTCTTGCTCCTCCTCTGCCTTGGCCTTGGGCTTCCACTTGTTCCCCTGTGACATTTGGGAATGCTCTCAGTAGCGCGTCTACCAACGTGCGCTTGTACTCGCGCATCTTCCTATCACGCTCCAGTGCAGGAAGTAAGGTGGGCACATTGTCTTTGTAGCGTGGATCCAGCAGGGTGGCAACCCAGTAGTCCGCACAGGTTAAAATGTGGGCAACTCTGCTGTCGTTGCGCAGGCACTGCAGCATGTAGTCGCTCATGTGTGCCAGGCTGCCCAGGGGTAAGGACAAGCTGTCCTCTGTGGGAGGCGTATCGTCATTGTCCTGCCTTTCCCCCCAGCCACGCACCAGTGATGGACCCGAGCTGCGTTGGGTGCCACCCCGCTGTGACCATGCTTCATCCTCATCCTCATCCTCCTCCACCTCCTCCTCATCCTCGTCCTCCTCGTCCTCCAGTAGTGGGCCCTGTCTGGCCACATTTGTACCTGGCCTCTGCTGTTGCCAAAAACCTCCCTCTGAGTCACTTCGAAGAGACTGGCCTGAAAGTGATAAAAATGACCCCTCTTCCTCCTCCTCCTCCTGGGCCACCTCCTCTTCCATCATCGCCCTAAGTGTTTTCTCAAGGAGACATAGAAGTGGTATTGTAACGCTGATAACGGCGTCATCGCCACTGGCCATGTCGGCGGAGTACTCTAAACAGAGCAACAGGGCACACAGGTCTCGCATGGAGGCCCAGTCATTGGTGGTGAAGTGGTGCTGTTCTGTAGTGCGACTCACCTGTGCGTGCTGCAGCTGAAACTCCACTATGGCCTGCTGCTGCTCGCACAGTCTGTCCAGCATGTGCAAGGTGGAGTTCCACCTGGTGGGCACGTCGCATATGAGGCGGTGAGCGGGAAGGCCGAAGTTACGCTGTAGCGCAGACAGGCGAGCAGCAGCAGGATGTGAACGCCGGAAGCGCGAACAGACGGCCCGCACTTTATGCAGCAGCTCTGACATGTCGGGGTAGTTGTGAATGAACTTCTGCACCACCAAATTCAGCACATGCGCCAAGCAAGGGATGTGCGTCAAATTGGCTAGTCCCAGAGCTGCAACGAGATTTTGCCCATTATCACACACCACCAGGCCGGGCTTGAGGCTCACCGGCAGCAACCACTCGTCGGTCTGTTGTTCTATACCCCGCCACAACTCCTGTGCGGTGTGGGGCCTGTCCCCCAAACATATGAGTTTCAGAATGGCCTGCTGACGTTTACCCCGGGCTGTGCTGAAGTTGGTGGTGAAGGTGTGTGGCTGACTGGATGAGCAGGTGGAAGAAGAGGAGGAGGAAGCCGAGAAGGAGGAGGTGGCAACAGGAGGCAAAGAATGTTGCCCTGCGATCCTTGGCGGCGGAAGGACGTGCGCTAAACAGCTCTCCGCCTGGGGCCCAGCTGCCACTACATTTACCCAGTGTGCAGTTAGGGAGATATAGCGTCCCTGGCCATGCTTACTGGTCCACGTATCTGTGGTTAGGTGGACCTTGCTACAGATGGCGTTGCGCAGTGCACACTTGATTTTATCGGATACTTGGTTGTGCAGGGAAGGCACGGCTCTCTTGGAGAAGTAGTGGCGGCTGGGAACAACATACTGTGGGACAGCAAGCGACATGAGCTGTTTGAAGCTGTCTGTGTCCACCAGCCTAAATGACAGCATTTTATAGGCCAGTAGTTTAGAAATGCTGGCATTCAGGGCCAGGGATCGAGGGTGGCTAGGTGGGAATTTACGCTTTCTCTCAAATGTTTGTGAGATGGAGAGCTGAACGCTGCCGTGTAACATGGTTGAGACGCTTGGTGACAGAGGTGGTGGTGGTGTTGGTGGTACATCCCCTGTTTGCTGGGCGGCAGGTGCCAACGTTCCTCCAGAGGCAGAGGAAGAGGCCGAGGCGGCAGCAGCAGAAGAGGTAGCAGGGGGAGCCTGAGTGACTTCCTTGGTTTTAAGGTGTTTACTCCACTGCAGTTCATGCTTTGCATGCAGGTGCCTGGTCATGCAGGTTGTGCTAAGGTTCAGAACGTTAATGCCTCGCTTCAGGCTCTGATGGCACAGCGTGCAAACCACTCGGGTCTTGTCGTCAGCACATTGTTTGAAGAAGTGCCATGCCAGGGAACTCCTTGAAGCTGCCTTTGGGGTGCTCGGTCCCAGATGGCGGCGGTCAGTAGCAGGCGGAGTCTCTTGGCGGCGGGTTTTCTGCTTTTGCCCACTGCTCCCTCTTTTGCTACGCTGTTGGCTCGGTCTCACCACTGCCTCTTCCTCCGAACTGTGAAAGTCAGTGGCACGACCTTCATTCCATGTGGGGTCTAGGACCTCATCGTCCCCTGCATCGTCTTCCACCCAGTCTTGATCCCTGACCTCCTGTTCAGTCTGCACACTGCAGAAAGACGCAGCAGTTGGCACCTGTGTTTCGTCATCATCAGAGACATGCTGAGGTGGTATTCCCATGTCCTCATCATCAGGAAACATAAGTGGTTGTGCGTCAGTGCATTCTATGTCTTCCACCGCTGGGGAAGGGCTAGGTGGATGCCCTTGGGAAACCCTGCCAGCGGAGTCTTCAAACAGCATAAGAGACTGCTGCATAACTTGAGGCTGAGACAGTTTCCCTGGTATGCATGGGGGTGATGTGACAGACTGATGGGCTTGGTTTTCAGGCGCCATCTGTGCGCTTTCTGCAGAAGACTGGGTGGGAGATAATGTGAACGTGCTGGATCCACTGTCGGCCACCCAATTGACTAATGCCTGTACCTGCTCAGGCCTTAGCATCCTTAGAACGGCATTGGGCCCCACCATATATCGCTGTAAATTCTGGCGGCTACTGGGACCTGAGGTAGTTGGTACACTAGGACGTGTGGATGTGGCAGAACGGCCACGTCCTCTCCCAGCACCAGAGGGTCCACTAACACCACCACGACCATGTCCACGTCCGCGTCCCTTACTAGATGTTTTCCTGGCCAATCACAGCCATGCCAATAGTAGGCATGGCTGTGACGGCCTCTTGGGGCAAGTAGTATGACGCTTGTTGATTGGCTGCTTTGCAGCCTTTCAAAAAGCGCCAAGAAAGCGTCACAAAAGCGCCAAGAAAGCGACGAACACCGAACCCGAACCCAGACTTTTACGAAAATGTCCGGGTTCGGGTCCGTGTCACGGACACCCCAAAATTCGGTACGAACCCGAACTATACAGTTCGAGTTCGCTCATCCCTACTAAAGAAGGCATTGCGCTGCCTTCCATGCCATTGGGTCCCCATTACAGCAGCACGGGGACCCGATGGCACCGCCGATCCCCGCCAGAACGACCTGTAAATGCCGCAAACCACAGGTCCCCCGCGCATTGTCCTAGGGTGCCTGCTGATTGATTTCAGCAGGCACCCAGTTCCGATCACTGCCCGCTGCGCGGCGGTGATCGGAACTACACATGACGTACCGGTACGTCATGTGTCCCTAAGAGCTTAAAAAGAGCATTCCTATCGGTCAGTATATTAGGGCCCGTAGAAATTGTACTAAAGAGTCCAGCTTTTTCAAAGAAAGTGTAAACTGATATCAACGGTTTAGACAGAGGTTATCCCTAAAAAAGTGTTAGATAATGCCTTTTCCCATGCTAAGGGGACGAAACGGTCTGATTTGCTATGTGACAACAGACAAATCACTAACTCACAGGTTATTAGGTGAATAGGCACATATGATGCCCATAGTTACGTTACGTTTTAGAGGAGAAATTATCTGGGTCAAGTTTGGGGATTTAGCCTCATGGCTTCTTTTTGTTGATTGATTTAAGTATACCCATACCCAGATAGGGTCTGCTAGGGATTCTTTTGAGCCGACTCCCAGTAATTACACAATTTGTCTATTCCCAACAAAAGATCTCAGTGATAGTATCAAATTAATCCATACCCCCCCCCCCCCCCTTTCCCGCACACACACACCGCAATGATAGGTGAACCGAGAACTTCTGGTGAAAGATGACATCATAATTAAACCAAGCCGTGCCAGTGGTCAGCTAAGGGGGCACAGGCAGGAGCAGAGATGTGTGCTCCTGCCTGTACAGCACTGGCTGGGCCTTGTGGTTCCCATTCCACCAGTACACTGACCTGTGTGGTGTACCAGTATACTGTTATCCACCCAGGACTTCAGGTGCCTATTGGCTCAGTAATACAGCAAAATCAATAAAATACATTACATAAATAATTTTTAAACGTTATATAACATTTAAATAAACTTTCATAAAAGGTCTGTTGCTTTTTAAAGATAATGCATTAAAGGCCCCGGACAGGGAGACTCCAGAACCCCCTGCTCCTCAGCAGCGCCTACATTACACAGGGTGCTCTTCCACTTGTGTCCAGCAGATGGCATCGAGGCAGCTGACTGCTCCTCGCTGATTGGTTTTCCGGCAGAGCCAATCGCTGCGTTCTCTTCCATTTCACCATCCAATCGGATCGCTGTGTTCTGAACGGAAGTAGCGCGACATTTAAATCTCACTGTAGAGAACGGGAGCCGGGGACGGATGAGTGGGCGACCGACGGTAATAAACTGGCGACCTGACGGGCTAGGTATGCGATGTACTGTGCTGTATGGTGAGTCCCGGCATGCCGTGTCCCTGGTCCTTGCTGCAGAGCTCGGCCGATATACATTGCTGGGACACGGATGGGTCCCCAAGCGTCTAGTTCTAGGTTTCTGTGCCAGGAATGATGGCTGCACGTGCAGGGCACGCAGTGATATGTCACAGGGCATTTGATCTCGCAGGATGTTCTGACATACGTGTGTAGCAGAGCTGAGTTTGTAAGTTGTCACCACTGATATTCTGTTCCCATAAGGCTTTATGTAAGTCCGTGACATTAGGAGGCTTCACCCTCCCAGACATTTATGGAAAACCAATAAGATAAAAGGGGCGACTGCTGGAGCCCCTGAATCCTATTGGTGCACCTGCGTGCCTGGTAACAGCCCCCATCCCTGCGGCGCTATCATTCCTAGTGATGGCAGTGAGGATAATGGTCCATCCTCATACAGCACTGATTGTGTTTTATGGTATATCCAATGGGCACAATGCCCTCACCCTACTCTTTACTTGCTCGCGTCTCATTTCACACACATTTATGCTTTATTTCAGCAGTGGTTTTCATCCTGCCCATTTCAGCGGGGCGTTTGGATGTGGATTTGAATGTGTCTGTATTTTTTTCCAAGCCAAAACGCTTCTGTCATAATAATACATCCATCATGAACGGATCTGGTTGTATTATGTCTTCTATAGCAAGGACGGATCTGTCATAAACACCACTGGAAGCAGGGGCGTAGCTATAGGGGGTGCAGAGGTAGCAGTCGCTACCGGGCCCAGGAGCCTGAGGGGGCCCAAAGACCCTTATGCCGCATAAGACAGTGCATGCTGGTCAATTTACACCTCTGGCTAGAGGGAAGGGGTTAGGTTAAGAATTTGGCATGAGGGGGGTGCCCTTTCAATGTTTGCCTCAGGCAGCAGGAAGGATATGTGCTCCCCTGCCCCTTGCCAACAAGCACTGAGGGACGGGGGCCCAAGCTGAACTCTTGCACCAGGGCCCATGAGCTTTTAGCTACGCCCCTGACTCCAAGTCAATGGGGGACGGATCCCTTTTTGATTCTGTCTGAGAAAACGGATCCATCCCCATTGACTTACATTGTCTGTCAGGACGGATCTGTCTTGCTCTGCACCACATGTCCGCGATGGGGGCGCAACCGAACGGCATGCGTTCAGGCGCACTCCGTTTCGTTCTATTCAGTTTTGTTCCCATTGACAATAAATGGGACAAAACGGAAGAGTTTTCATCCGCTATTGAGATCCGTCATGGGAAAGGGAAAGTGCAGATGTGAAAGTAGCCTTAGCAAGCAGTTTTTCCATTGAAATCAATGATGCAAGCATTTGGGTCCGAGATGATTTGCAAGCATTTTTGGCGTGGTTTTCTGTACCAAAAATACTCCATTTGAACATACCCTAAGACTGTGTTGGCTAAGCTCCGGCACTCCAGCCATGGTAAAACTACGACTCCCAAGATGTACACTTGCTTGGCTGTTCCCAGAGCTCCATAGAAATGAATGGAGCATGCTGAGAGTCGTAGTTTCACCACAGCTGGAGTGTCAGAGGTTAGCCATCACTGGCCTAAGCAAATGAAATATACCAATGCGCAGATTCTCATTTAAAAGGGCATCTGTCAGCAGTTTTGTCCCTATGACACTGGCTGACCTGTTACATGTGCGCTTGGCAGCTGAAGGCATCTGTGTTGGTCCCAAGTGCCAGCAGCCTGCCCGACTAAGGAATCATACTTGGAGAACACGTACAGCACATATCCATAGGTCTTAGGCTGCTGCTAGTTTTCAGTTTTTGTTTTTTTTAGGGGGTGGGGGTTATGGCAGGCATGGTTTAGGGTACTTTCACACTTGCGGCAGAGGATTCCGGCAGTCAGTTCTGTCGCCGGCAATCCGAACGCAAATTGATGGCATTTGTCAGATGGATCCGTCTGACAAATGCATTGAAATAGCGGATCTGTCTCTCTGGTGTCATCCGGAAAAGCGTATCCGGTATTATAATTTTTTTGCATTTTTAAAGGTCTGCGCATGCACAGACCGGAAAGCCGGATCCGTTTTGCCCCAAAACACTTAATGCCTGATCCGGCACTAATACACATTAATGTAAATTAATGCCGGATCCGGCATTCCGGCAAGTGTTCAGTATTTTTGGCCGGAGAGAAAAGTTTGTGTCTGCAGTTTCTGGAAAGAAGAAGAATTCTATTCAGTGACAGCAAGAGATCTTTAAAATGCGAGGAACTGGAACACAAAGTTTGTCACCAATTTGCAAAACTTTATGCAGTGACTGTATTTCTAACCCCAGATGTTATGCCTTTCCGTGCAGATGTTACAAGACACAGAGCGGAGCTCATCAGCATGGAGGCAATCCAAAACTGCGCAGACTGAAGAGGAGACACGATGTCTCCTCCAGGAATTCGCTGAGCAAAAACGTAAGGAACGGCAAAAGGACCCAGAAATGAAACGTGTGAAGAACAAGTACAGGTTAAGAGCCCCGGCTTATCCCGTACCCAGGAATGTTCTCTGTACTGGGAAGCAGCTCCCGCGTACTCCGGGTCCTGGGATTTTACCGCTTCTGCCATCTCAGATTTTTGAGCCAAGAACGGATGAGGAGTCGTTCAGTTCATGTGCAGTGAAAACCACTGACAACACAGTGCCGTGTGGTCGTCAGCTGCCACGGACTCCGATAAAAGACTATGTATTGAGGGAAGTTCAGGGGAATATAAAAGAAGGCAAAACTTTAAAAAGCACAACTAAAAACGTAGTGGACGGGGGCAGCGCCGCGATCTGTGATGCAGCAGAAGGCAAAATAGCAAGAAGTGAAGGCGGTGATGAGAACTGTGAAGTTCCTGGAGCATCTGAAGTAGTTTCAGACTTGGAGAACTTGTCTTCTGCTGGTGGCATGTTGACCGCGCAAAAGGTGAGTAACCCCTGTACAAGTGTCAGCTGAGCGATACGTGAAATATAGTGTACAATACTTCTCCACGCAAGTACCTGCTGGAATGGGCTACTGGTTAAAGTTTTTTTTTTTATCCCTTGTGGATGTTTTCTACAGACCCCCCCCCCTCCGTTCAGCATGGCTGCACCTGTGGTGGAAATCATACTTACCTGATCCCCGCCGCTGACTGCTCTGAAGATCCCGGGACGGCCGCCACAGTCAGGTCACTAGATCACATGATGCATGGGTGACAAGTCACCTCTGTGCCAGAGATCAGGTGAGTATGATTACCACCGCAGGTCCGCCACACCTGGGGGTGGGGGTGGGGAGTCTGTAGAAAACGTTCTCCGGGGTGAACAACCCCTTTAAAGCGATCCGGTCAGGTAATTTATGGTGCCTTACTAGCATGGTATGATGGAGAGAAGCTGAGCTCTGTGAGCTATCTATCTCATATTTATCTATATTATATTATCTATCTCATCTCATATTTATCTATGTTATAATATCTATCTATGTATTAGGGCTGCAGTAAGCGATTATTTTAGTAATCGAGTATTCTACCGATTAATTTTTACGATTAATCGAGTAATCTAATAAGAAAAAAATGAATTAATAGACTGTTTTCCTTTATAAAAACTCATCAGACCCCCTACCATCTCTCTATCTGTCTCAGATTTGGAGCTGGAGTCCTGATTACCCCGCCCACACACAATGATTGACAGCCTTCTGTGTACACAGTCATACAGGGAGAGCTGTCACTTACTGTATGTGGGCGGGGTAAGCCGGACTCTCGCTGTTTCTCTTAGGAGTCCTATGAAGATTTAGGCCTCCTGCACATGAACGTGTGCGCCCCGTGGTCGTGCTGCGGGCCGCTATACATGAACACCGTCCGTGGGGCAGCAGATCGCGGACCCATTCACTTTAATGGGTCCACGATACGTCCATTCCGCAAAAAGATAGGACATGTTCTATCTTTTTGTGGAACGGAAGTACGGGACGAATCCCCATGGAAGCGCTCTGTAGTGCTTCCGTGGGGTTCCGTTCCGTGCTTCCATTCTGCATCTCCGGATTTGCGGACCCATTGAAGTGAATGGGTCTGCATCCGTGATGCGGAATGCACACGGAACGGTGCCCGTCTATCTCAGTCCGCAATATGGCCACGGAGCGCACACTTCGTGTGCAATATGCCTTACTCAGCTTTTTACTCACAAGTCCTGCTCCAAATGATATAAACCTGTATATCACAGAGCTCAGCATCTCTCCCGCTATCCTAGCGATCTCAGATAGGGCCACAGAAGTCACCTGACAGGTCCACTTTTAGGTCAGGGGATAACCCCCACTGATCACGTGAACAGAGGCCCTGTGCGCCATAGATTTCCCCCCCGAAATGGACGGAGCAGCTGGTTGGAAATGCGTGTCGCCACTCCATTTATTTCTGTAGGAGCTCCGGAGATATCTGAATACAGCGCTCACTTATTTCCGGACCTGCGGCTCCATTCATTTCAGGGGGCTCCACTGGGTACAGGGCCCCTGTTCTCGTGATTTTATGGGGGTCCCAGCAGTAGGACCCCCACCGATCTGATAGGTATTCCCTATCCTGTGGATAACCGCTATTCCCCTTTAAGATCTGACCCACAGTGTGTGAATGAGAATTGCTAAAACCTATTGCTGATGCTGTAAAACGCTGCAACCAGAGGCCAGCAGTGTATCCACCGCTCAAGTGGGGTTTTTTGCCGGTGGAATTTGGTGCAGCTGCTGAATCATGAGGCCTCCAGCAGTGAATCTGTTTTCAGTAGGAGGCTGCACTGAGAGCTGCTCCATGGCATTTAGGTTAAAAACTTTTTTTTTTTTTTTTTAGATGATGACAGGCACAGAGAAAAGGTCATCAGCGGGGGGTTGCTCACAAACTACATTGAGTGAACAGGACACGCGGAGTCTCCTCCAGGTATATGCTGAGCAAAAACGTGAGGAACGAGAAAAGGATCCAGAAGTAAAACGTGTGAAGAACAAGTACAAGTTAAAAGCCCCGGCTTATGCCTCCCCTGGGAATGTCCTCCATACTGAAAAGCAACTTCCATCCACACTGGATCCTGGGGATTTACCCGTGGAACCCTCTCAGGTGTTTGAACCAGACCTAGAGAACCTCTCCTCAAGTGGTGGCATGGTGACCATGCAGAGGGTGAGTAAGCAAAGATAAGAAGCTTGGTAATATCACTTTTTAGAGAAAATGCCTCTTTTTCACATGGAGGCAAATGACCCCAATTAAACCCACAACTTAACTCTAGATAAATAAATAAAACTCACATACAACGACTTTATGGAATAAAATGGGCGCAGTGCTTTATTATGGGTAACGATAAAAACATAGTATTATATAAACCAAATGAATCAATTAAATAAATCCAACCATTGAACCATATTAATAAATAGACCAATCTTAAACCATCCATATGAACCAAGATCCACTCAGCATTAGCTAATAAAGCAATGCGACAATAGACCCATTCAAATTATGGGGGGGGGGGGGGTGCCCCTCTGTACCCTTACTGCAGACTGCTAGCAATTCATTCATAACTTCTAGTAGAAATAATAAAGGAATGGCACAACATAGAGACATAAGAATGGAGGCTCCAGAATTGTTATTACATGAGGAATGCATGAAGCTATTAAAACAGGCATGTCAGGAGCGGTGACAGGTCCTCTTTAAATGAAGACTTGCGCCATTGTCTATAACAACCAATTCGATTTCAACCCTCATCTTTTCAAAGGCCTTTTTAGTGTAAACCCTGACATCTGATTGGTTGCTATGGGGCCACCTCTCCGCTTTTTCTTTGCATTTTGCTAAATCACCCCCTTAAAGAATATTAGTACATGCAGTGTTAGTTGTGGTTTTCAAATCTGCCTTGAACCCTTTCTGTGGGAAATTGGTTCTAACCATCAAAGGTTTTAGGGCATGGAGTTAGGGCTGCAGCTATCGACTATCCAGCGATGAATCAAGTACTCTAATAACAAAAAACTAATCAAAAGAACATTTTTCTTTATAAAAACTCATCAGCTGCCCCCCTCAGTGCCATCAGGCTCCCCTCAGTGCCACCAGCTTGCCCCCTAGTGCCATCAGCTTGCTCCCCCTGTGACATCAAGGAAATGTGATAACGTAGAGATTTGTTGGAGCCTTCAAGAAACCCTGTCAAACATGTCAGCGTTTAATGAACGGTTCCATAACTTAACATACAAGGCAATCAAAAAGAACAACTTCATCTCTACCCAAAACTTCATAGCGTCTTAGGGAGTCAAATGGATTACATATGTAATGTTTGATGGCCTGGCATGTTGACACTGACGAGGAGGTTGCCCTTGGCATTGAATGAAGACCACCACATTAAGGAAGACACTATATTGCCATGTCCTTAGATGTTACCGATATAATGGATAGACAGATATAGAGAGCTAATCCTTCTTATACCATGGCACTAAGGCATAAGCTGTGGTCCTTCTCCTCCTGGATCTCCCCCTTGATCTGCTCGGGCGGCCTGTTCAGTGTTTACTTGGCTTCTCGCAGCGCCCTCTCATGTACCTCTTGTATCCAGGCGAGGCGACCCCCGTCCTCTTCATCCTGCAGCCCACGACCAAAGGGGGTTCGCTGAGGCGGAGGCTGCGGGGGGCTGCTGGAAGTACACTCCACTCAGCAGCTTGGGGGAGTCGGAGAGGAAGAAGATGGCTTCGAAACACAAGGTGATGAGGCTGCTGAACACCAAAGCTTCCGTCCCGTGGGGCCGAACTATTGCAACCCATACACTCCGCCTCCGGGGACCAATCCGCCCAGTCCGCTCCCAGACCCCAGCGGGGACAAATTGAAAGGCAGCAGACTGCCAACCGGAATGGCAGCTGGACGCGCGCACAAAGTTTCCCTCAGTGGAGTGCAGCGCGGTACGGGCCGGCGGGTGACCACAGAGCAAGAGCAGTGAGTAATAGCACGTGCTTCACTCCCACTCCGTGGTCACATGACACAAACAAATCTCATCGAGGATTTTTTTGTGTTGAATTACTCGATTCAATCGAGTAATCATTTCAGCCCTACATGGATTGGTAGTGCGCATGTCAGTCTACTGCTCCATTCACTGCAGTGACATGTCTATGACCCATATAGGTTTATGGAGCAGCGGACCAACATGTGCTCAACTGCTTTATTTTAAGAGGAGACACTGAGACCCCTGGTTCTTGGGATCCCAGCAGTCTATTTCATCACCTATCCTGTAGTCATTTTGATGGGATAACCCCTTTAATATATATACTGAACTCTATGCCAGCTATGACTTCAGATATAATTTATGCCAATTAAATTATGATAAATGTGTTTGACCAAGGAGGTCCACCCCCATCTGCTAATCCTTACCCACTTTTTTTTTTATTGGTGTGAGTGAAAGAGAAAATTCCAAAAAGTCACAAAGTTTTGTACAAAATACCGCTTGCACAAAGTGGGTGTACAGCATTGATAAACTCGCCCCTGTATATTTTACAGGAACCAATAAGTGAAGATACTGATGCCTTCTGCATGCCAGTGGTACAGAACAATAGGAGGATAAGTGAAATGCCTGTCCGAGGTAAGTGTGCGCCATTGCCGTCTGTTAATGGTGGGTTTGATCGGGCGGTATGTTGTGCACCTTGAGAGAGAAGACACAAGTTATGCTGTATGCAGAGGCTGACCTAATCTATAAGGTGCACGTCCAAGGATATGAGGCACTTATGGGGTCTTATGGTTCAAGAAAATTGGTGAACGGTCTGGCCTCATACAGTCACTTTTTAGTTCAGATCACTCCCAGACACACATTTACACACTAGAACTGTAGAAAAATATGAAATGAGTAATGCCAACAAGGAATGTAGCCTTCAGCGCAATGTTCCTGACGTGATAAAAGGCGGTCATTGTGGGCGGCGTAACAGACATGAAGGGAAATTAAAGGCTATGTACACCTTCGAAGGCAATTTATTATCTTTTTTTATTTTTATGATTGCATGTTACTCATTTTTAGCTAAAAATCATTTTTCTCGCTGGTATCATTGGGGGACACAGGACCGTGGGTATAGCTTGCTGCTGCCACTAGGAGGCGACACTAGGCTGAAAAGTGATAACTCCTCCCCTGCAGGCTATACCCCCTCCAGCCTGGAGAGAGCATATCAGTTTTTAGCTTAGTGTCGTAGGAGGCAGACCTCCCTGCTTAGCAGGGTGGCCTTTTTTGATTTTCTTAATTTTGTTATATTTTACAGATTCATGGATGGGGCACAGGCACGCTTGCGTCCCTGTCTCCCTGGGAGGCTGGCCGGTGTTGCTTGTTCCACCGCCTTGCCTCCCCCAAGAAGACAAAGTGGACCAGGGCAGCCTCGCTCCCCTGCTTCCCGCCAGCAAGAGGGACACCTGCTCTCCAGCCCTTCTCTGCCCGGACCCCTGATGCCTGGTGCCAGCGGTCGTGGGGTGTCCCTGCTGGTACAAGACTATGGGTGAAGAACACAGATGAAGGCAGGTGAGTATACTGTCCCTCTCTGTCCCCCTCACACCATGGCCCCCTCTTATGGAGGCTGCGAGTCCTCCCAACAGTTGCTGCATATTCCCTCAGTAATTGGGGAATGAAGGGGTTAATCCCGAACCGGCGGCGGCATTATTTTCCTCCCACCCCCTCCGATCTGACATATCGGGCAGGGGACATTTAGAAACTAGCCCCTGCACTCTCAATGCCCCTTCCTCAGACCGTCCGGGTGGGCTCCCCGGTCGGCCAGGCACCGCGCCTCTAGCAGGTATGATCTTGGACGCCTGTTAGTGCCGATCGGGGTACCTCCGTTTCCCAACGGCGGAGCACAGAAAAATCTAGGCCCCGGCTTCATTCGGGCCTTACGATTCTTCCCGGCCGCGCTGTTTTGTTTTTTCCGACCCGCGGGTAGGTTCCATGGCCTCATTCATTGCACCGCCAGGTACCGCTGTGTTCGGCTGGCGGTGGGTCCCATGTGAAACTTTAGTTCCCGGCTTTGCGGCCTTCTAGGCCGCTACATCACCTCTGGTACGGAGGGCGGGTCCATATTCTGGCGCGAATTTTCCCCGGGAGCCAGCTGGCTCCGCTCTGGCTTTGGTCATTAACCCTTCCTAATCCGGTAACCAGATTACCCCTACCCTAGGTCTCTGTCTGCAGGCACGTTGTGCCTTAATATGGCAGGATACAGCCTTTCTTCCTCCTTGTCCATTTAAGGTTAGGTCCTCACCTATATATATTTGTTCTTTTTAAATTAAAAAAAATAAAAATAAATAAAAATAAAATAAAAATTTATTTTTAATTCAAAAAAAAAAAAAAAGTGCGGCCATACAGGTCCTGCCCTTCTCACGGACCGAGCTCTATGCCCAGGGCCTGTTCCCAATCCCGGACAGTGGAGAATTTTTCAGTTCCTAACCCACCCTCCGGGGCCGTTGCTAATGCTCCAACTGTGCAAATCCAGTGGAGTTCATCTGACCTTACGGGCAGCTTGGTTGATAGTGCTTCACTCGGACAAGGCCAGTGGAGTACATATGAAAGGTCCCCAATCGCCCTTCGGGCCGTTTGGTTGATAATGATCCACTTGCGAAAATTCAGTGGAGTATATCTGACGGTTCCCAATCCGCCCTCTGAGGCCATTTGGTTGATATGGCTCCAACTGTGCAATTCCAGTGGAGTACATCTGACGGATTCCCATTCCGCCCTCTGGGCCGTTTGGTTGATACTGCTCCAACTGCGTAAATCCAGTGGGGTACTACTGGAGGATCCCAATCCGCCTTCTGAGGCCGGTTGGTTGATTATGTTCCAACTGCGCGAATCCAGTGGACTACATCTGAGGGACTCCCATTCCGCCCTCTGGACTGTTGGGTTGTTAATGCTCCAACTGCGTAAATCCAGTGGAGTACATCCGAAGAGTCCCCAATCCGCTCTCTGGGCCGTTTGGTTGATAATGCTCCAACTGCAAAGCCCAGTGGGTTACATTTGGAGGATCCCAATCCGCCCTCTGAGGCCGGTTGGTTAATAATACTACAACTGTGCAAAATCCAGTTGAGGACAACTGACACTTCCCATCCACCCTCCGGGGGCGTCTGTTTGAGTTTTTTCCTCCGGCGCAACTCAGCGGAGGACCGCTGGAAGTTCCCAATCCACCCTCCTGGGTCGTTTGGTTAATAGAGCACCGTTTGCGCAATCGGTGAGCAGACCTTTAGTTCCATTCCACCTCCGGGGTAGTTGATTCTTATATCAACACCGCCACAGCCTGCAACAGCCATAGGCTAGAGGCTGAGGGGTGGAACTGCGCACGAGCGGGCCGAAGCAGGACAGTTATTCGGACTCTGACAGGAATCCGGATTATTTTTCCTAGATTACGTCCGTGCTCACCGGTTCTGGTGGATCTGGTGGTGCATCTTTGCATGCTGTATTTAAGCTACGCCACGACTCTAGAGGCCTTGGTTTCCTTCACAGGTGGTCCGTGGCAACGTCGGTACCGCTGGTGCCGGATATTTCTCATCTAGTGGCATATGGATACTGCCACTGGAGACTATGGATACACCCATATTGTATCCCTCTTTTCTTCATGCACGTTATTGGAGACGCAAAAAGGTCGGCCTTTGTGCTCTCAGGGGTGTCACCCAGCCTTATGTGTCCTAGACTCCCCACCCCCATGAGCCTCCACCATTCAGGTCAGTCACACTGCACAGAGTACTGTGGTCAAGATCCAGCAAGCAGAATATTCCACCGACTCCGGATTCTTCGTCCACCACTCATCCTTGTCTAGGTGAGTGCGTTATGCTGGCAATCGGCAGTAGGCTACTACAACGGCTTCTCCTTCGCAGGGTAGTCTTCACGCTAGGGCTAGATGCTCCTTATCGCTGTAGCGGGACAGCCCCCTTCAGGTAGGGGTTCTACCCTAGTACTAATTCGGCAGTTGCTCCTGTTCAGCGCCCTTGTCAGGTGGAGGGTTTAAGGTTAGCTCTACTACCTGGGCCAGTTTGATACCAGAACTTCTACTGGATGTCCTCAGGCCTTCTCCTCATGTCCACGCTGGCGGAGCATGCGGTGACCCCTACCGCTCGAGGGGTGTTTGAGTCGCCATTACATGCTAAGGGTCCTACTGCATAGTTCTTTCGTCAGGCAACGGATTCCTCTAACACGAGAATCAGTGACCTCTACGGTGTGGCCTACTCCTCGGCTGGAGTATGGCGTGAGCATTACTCTTGGGGCTTCCCTTGTAGGAGTATGGAGTATCGCATCACCACTAGACACTGTTGAGCTCCAGTCTCACAGGGGAATGGGCTTTAGCTCTGGCCTCTTTCTGGTTTACTACCAGTAAGGGTCCGTGGCTCGGACAACTGTTGTCCTCCTGCCACATTTAATCCATTCCATATGTTTGAGAAGGCTCTTGATGTGAGCCGTAACGCGTCAGAGTATTGTATGTGACCAATGGAGACATCATCTTTCGTTGAGGACTACAGTGAGTGCCGGTTTTTTCTTCATTCTTGTTATTAACTGTTATCCTTCTGTCGTCGGCTCGGGTGTGGCGATGGTTGATCAGCACCTACCTTTTGAGTGCGTTCTACTGGGTAGATCAGTCCCTACGGCACTCGTCAACACTGAAGTGCCGTTCTGAGCGGGACCTGGATTCTAGTAGTCATGACGTCACGCCATTGGTGCGACCTTCTCTTCAGATGTCAGTGATATCTACGTCACCTCAAGCTAATGGTGGTTGTTCTTTCACTGCTCATTCCGGGGGTGGACTGAGAGCCTTCCCAAGACTAGCGGAGCGTAGTCGAGCTCCACCCGGCAAGAGTATTCCTCTCATCTTTGTTCCACTCATCTGCCCTTCCAGGCAGCGTTGCTGCTTTGTTGAAGTATAGTCACTGACGGGGCTTCCCATCACTAGCGGTGCTCACATTGGCTTTACTTTACCTTTCCCGTGTGGTATTGATACTTTGGCCTGCAGTGGGGCACGCCTGGCTCAGGCGTTTGTTTCTTAGGGATTCTCAGGCAGCTTCTCTCACTAGAAATCTCACCACCTGCCTCTATGGCTATAAGGGTGTTGGTCTACCGATATTCCGCTCCCTAGGGTGCGTTCTCTGGACCAGAGGTGAATCCTACGGACTTGGCCTTTTTAGTTCTACTTCCACAGCTGCGGCCAGGAGCCGGCTGTTGGGTGGCATTATTATTTTTCATTTTTATTTTTTCTCTGGCGTTGATACGCCTTTCTTGTACGTATTTTTTTCTTTAAGTATGAACATGGGGCAGTGTTCCGTCCAGGATCCTCTTTTTTCGTGGAAGGTGGTCGCCTTTCCACACCTCACAGACATGGGTTTCTCTTCTTCTCCCTCGTAGTACACGGACCTAGCTCTCCATCAGCCATGTGATTTGGCCTGTGAGCGTGCTTGTCCTTGTCTAGCGCTTACAGCCCTACGGACTTCTACCAATTCTTATCCTGGGGTCCTTGTCAAGGCTGACGGCCTCCAAAGGGTGTTTTCCAGATAGTTCCATTTAACAGTTGCTCGGGCAGTCTGCCCTCGGGTAGGCAACGCCCGACTGAGTCTTGGCCCACCCGACCAGCGGTCTGCGTTTCTCGGGTCAATCTCCTTCATGCGGTAGCTTCCAGTGTGGAAGGCAGTAGCTTGGTCTTCCGGACACACATTCATCAAGTCTTACCGGGTGCTTTCCTAGGCTCCGGCGGATATTGTTCCAGGCAGCAAATTCTTGCAGGCGGCAGTGAGTTGCGCGTCCTTGGAACGTTTTTTTTTTTTCTCCAGGGGCATGTGATTTTTTTCCCTCCCCGTGGACTGCTTTAGGACGTCCCACGGTCCTGTGTCCCCCAATGATACCAGCGAGAAAACGAGATTTTTGTGAAACTCACCTGTAAAATCTCTTTCTCGCGTGGTTCATTGGGGGACACAGCTCCCACCCAGTAATTTCTGTTTGCTCTGGTTGTTGGCGGTTGTGGAGCCAGTATGGCCCCAGTTCTGGTTTGATCCGACTGGCGGTGGTCAGTTGGTTGTTTACTGTATGGTTATTTTCTCCTACTCCTATGGCTTGGGCACAAACTGATATGCTCTCTCCAGGCTGGAGGGGGTATAGCCTGCAGGGGAGGAGTTATCACTTTTCAGCCTAGTGTCGCCTCCTAGTGGCAGCAGCAAGCTATACCCACGGTCCTGTGTCCCCCAATGAACCACGCGAGAAAGAGATTTTACAGGTGAGTTTCACAAAAATCTCGTTTTTTCAATTGGCCTTTAAAAAAATATTGAGCTGTTCTGTCACAAAGCGTTACCTGTTTTTCTAGAAGTGTGAATCATACTTTCACTTTGTGAGAGGTCATAAACACTTATTTAAGCCACATTCTTATCAGTAAGATAAGAACTGTTTGAGTGTTTATAAGGTCAGAGATAAGGAGTCTGTCTGCTCCTGGTCTGACGGAAAAGACAGAAAATCCAATGAGTGCTACTAGAGCGTCTCAGCTCTGTACAGAAAAAAGGATGTCATATTTTTAATAAAGACCAATTTAAAAAATTGTTTTTAGCTTAAATTGAGTATAATATTAAAAAAAAAATGCCCCCAAAGGTGTACATAGCCAATATCAACAAGAAAAAAAAAGCCTTAAAGGCTATCTGCCGATGTATGCTAACGTTTGGATGTTTTTGTTAATAAAGTTTTCATTACTTTATCATCTGTATGCTGTAATATAGGATTAAATCAGATGCGTATATCAGGTGTGCTGAAGAAGATGGCCGGCTATGAGTATCGGAATGAGGACCTAGAATTTCTAAAGCATGTGGAAAACCAGGAGAAAGCTAAAGTGTTAAAGGTACCAGCTGTCTGTCTCTGCCCGTCTCCCCAGGGAGGGCTGGTGCCACAGGAAACAATAATCCAGCAGGATGGATATTTCCCGTCTATAGCCCCCAATACAGATTAGATTATTGTCAGTCTTATGGCGCCTCCTGAAGGATCAGACAAGTAGGATTACACGACCCGATCCTTTTTGTTCTGGTCGGAGATAAGCTGCCTACAGAGGTGTCAGGCATGCATGTTAAGCCGACCGCTATTAAAGGCATATGGGCAGTTAAAAGGGGTATTGATTACTATCCCAGTCTTCTCCAGCATAACGGAAAGAGGACGCATCCGTTATGCAGGCCATAGACTTTTATTATGACACAATAAATGGATCCCGGACATTAAGGAGGGATCCACATGGCCATATCTGCATTTGTCCCATGTTAAAGTTGGTCGTCTTCACTGGACAGAGGTTGATTTCTGCCCAGTGATTAAGATACTATTTAGCACTCATATCATTGGGGAACACAGAAGACCATAGTGTCGCCTCCTAGTGGCAGCAGCTAATCAGAAGTATAAAAAAAAGTGTTAGCTCCTCCTCTCAGTTATACCCCTCCTGCAGACACTGAGCTAATCAGTTATAGCTTAGTGTCTGTAGGAGGCAGACCTCCCTGCTTTGCAGGTCTGCTTTTTTTTTTTTTTTCTTTTTCTTTCCTTTAGCTGGGCTGATACTACGGTGACAGCATCAGCGCTCCTTCCGTGTGGAGTTTGGGTGTGCACTTATTCAGTTTGCATATGTTAGTTGTCTACATGGCTCCCCTCACTGGGTCGAGCGGTCGTACTGCCCTTGTTGTCACCCCTAAGTGCTGGTTTTCTACTAAGCCACATCGGCTGCTTCTACTTCTCCCCTTCCGCAGGGTGAGTAGTTGCGCTCCCCCCACATACTGTTACTGCCTGCATGGCCAGCGTTCATAGCCATTGGGTTCTTGTATGCCTCCTTTCTGCTGTGGGGTGTCTGCGCAGGTGGTGTTGGTTCTGTTACCAGTTTTTTTTTCTGGGACTTTGTGGCGTTCGGGGGCCACACTCCCTTCCTGGCGCAATATTTTTCCCATCTCCGGTTCCTGTCTGCAGCTTCCAATTAGGTCTGCCAGTTCAGGCAGCCTTCCGTGGAGTATCAGACGGCTTCTCTCCTCTCTTGTTCTGGATTTTTTTTCTTGTGGGCCATTCTCATGCCTGGCTTCCAGGTTCTCTAGTCCTGACTTGTTCGTCATGGCCCCGCTGGAGGGTTCTTCTCTTCTAGCAGTCCGGTATGGTATGTGGGGCCTCTGCCTTTGGGCATCCCTACTTCTTCCCCCATGTGGGGCAAGTTTTTTCTGCAGTTCTTTGGCCCTTGATATCCAGACGCCATTTTCAGTTCGTCTTCTTCCTCTGGATCCAGGCTATGTATTTCTCTCCTGTATCTTCCGCAATCGCTCCGTTGCTTTTGGTGACTGTCTTGTCTTCATTCTTGTCCACCTTGTGGATATTCTGCGTGCTCTCCACTCTTCTGAAGTCTCCTAGGTCGAGGGGTAAAGAGACGGGGCGCCTTGCCTAATCCCTTTATATACTTCATCTCTTAAAATGCTGCATCTGAGTTGATAGGAAGTGTGGGGGGCTTATAGAATGGGCATCCAGATGCCCTCCCCCTGTCGCGTTCTTGGAAAGGGATGTGCAGTCAAGATTAAAATCCTCCCCAATCATCGGGCTTATGAAAAAAGGTTTGGGTAATCTTGGGTATCTCTGGGCCACTGAATATTTTGCCCATTTGGAATAACCCTGCCCTGTCAGAACTTTCTTGTCTGGTGGGCTTTTCCCTTTGGGAAAAGAAGGGAATTTGGAATATTAGTCCGCTTTACACAATGGAATCCTGAAACAGTTTCAGGGTAATCCAAATCCTGAGTTTGGATTACACTCTACTCATTTCTACAAATACTTGCAGCTTAGATATGCTCTGGATTCACAATCCAGAACATCTTCCCTGCAATTTACTTCTAAACAGCTGCTCAGTCAGGTCGTTGGGATGGGGTCAGTGAAGGGTGCCGTCTCAACCGTATCAGTCGTTACATGGAGAATTCCTGAAGAAATTCCCGCTCAAGGTAAAATTGCCATGGGAAAAAGATCTGGGAGCTATAGAGGATACCCAATGGGAAGAGACACTAGCCATGACCCCAACCCTGTCCCTCAGCGAAGCAGCAAGATTGTCACCGTTATTAATGATTCACAGGGTCTATAGGACCCCACTATTTCTATGTAAGATTGGCTATAGAGGAGATTCCTCCTGTCCGAAGTGTCGGGAGGAAGGGGCTGATTTAATCCACATGTTATGGAACTGCATTGCCTTCAATAGATATTGGGGAGACATTATAGACCTACTCAATACAGTATTTGGTACAAACTTCTCTCCTCACCCCAAATTGTGCCTACTTACTTGGCATTTTTGATTCTGATAATTTACAAACCCCCTATTATTACCGGAATTAATAGAATGTTATATCGGGCACGGAAAACACGGTCAGCAAAATGGATTCAGCCGCTTCCTCCTAGCGTAACTGGCTTATGGCTGAATGGTATAATACGGTTGGAAAGGGAGATGTATCGTAAGCGAAATTACATTTAGAAATTCAAGGCTATTGGGTCTTATTGGATCGATAGATCTGGGGTATGTAGTCCTTGGCTTCCTCTTACTAGAAGTGTGGGAAGTGTTATACAGTGAGAGTGCAGGAATATTCGTTTTGTGGGTGTCCTGGGGGGTGCAGTTGATACCCTGGAAAAGCCTCAATGCCCCTTCTTATCTCGGTACTTAAACCATATATGATTGATTTGTACTACTGCCATTTTGCTATAACTGTCTACAAGATATACACTGTCTGTTAGTCCGTCTCGAGTAGGGAGGGTGGGGGGAAGTTTTGGGGTTGCATTTACTGACTATCTCTATTCTTAACATAGTGGCAATCATCACTTTATATTAACATGTTTATATCTTGGAATTGACTGTATGTTTACACTTTGCAAATTGTAAATTTTTTTGATAATCAATAAAAAAAATATCTGATCGAAGTCTCCTAAGCCGTGACTTATATTCCCTGGAATGTTCTTTCTTCTGCCCAGCCGGAGCCTCTGCGTATTTAGCCGCTCTCTGGCTATCCTTCTGGGGAATGGGTCTTCCTGTCCCTTTTCAGGGTTCCTGGTGTGTCTTTCCCCCGCATTTCCTTATGACCGGCCTTGGGTTCGTTCTGTTCTTGTTCCCTCCCCATGGTACTGCTCTTTAACGTCCCATGGTCTTCTTCTTTGTGCTGATATGAGCGAGAAAATACGATTTTTTTTTTATTTTTTTAGTGCTTGCCTGTAAAATCATTTTCTCGCTGAGTTCATTGGGGGACACAGCTCCCATCTGGTTTGTACATTGCTTAGTGTCGCCTCCTAGTGGCAGCAGCTATACCCATGGTCTTCTGTGTCCCCCAATGAACTCAGCGAGAAGAGGATTTTACAAGTAAGCACAAAAATACCCTATTTTTTAGAATGGGGTTTTGGAGGGAAAATTTCCAGCCATTTTACATAGGTTATCCTGTGTATAGGATGGACTCTGAGGTTATTATTATTATTACAGTTTGTGTCGGAGTTTATGACTAGGCTCTAAAAATGTTATGGGTATTGGTTGTATTTATGAATTAAACAGGCCATGGCCATTGGTTTATATCCACTCTCACGTGTTAAGTTTTAATTGTATATTTAATGTATAATTTTTGGATGCTTGATGTGTATGGGACATATGTGCTGTATAATTGCCATGAATAACGTAATGCCTCTAAAGGCGTTCCGTTATGCCTTCTGTCATTGAATTGCATTATGGTCTGTGGTAACGGCATCTATGATGCATTTCACTAAATACCACAAAGCAAACCGCAAACTAATTTCAAAATATGACATTCGATCATCTCTATTTAAAACCACCCCCCATGCATGGGTGTCAGTGACTGACAGCTCTCTCTGTATACACACTTACACAGAGAATGCTATCAATCACTGATAACACCTCGCACAGCTAGTAGTCACTGACATCTATCTCTGTATACATACTTACACAGAGAATGTTATCACTGATAACACCTCCCCGTGTACAGCTATCAGTGACTGACAGCTGTCTCTGTATACATACTTACACAGAGAATGCTGTCCAGTGACTGACAGCTACCTCTGTATGTTGCCATATATTGAAAATGTGACTATACTGTAAGTAATGCTGTCATAAACACAATGCACACCCTCTTTCCGAAGAGCAGGCTCTTTGCAGCGCAGGCAGCCACTGGTTTCTCATTTCAGGACGGCATAAAACTGAATTAATGAGTTGGTTTCTGAGCCACTGAGTTGTAAGGGGATATTCACATGCAGCAGATTGTCACAGACATTTCTACAACTGTCCCATTCATCTGTGTCTTATTCCTTGTGATGGCTGCAGAAACAACCCCATGCAGATTAATGGAAGACCTTTTTAGCAGAAACTTCTGCACCAAATCTGCCACAAATAGACTTTTAGGTGGAGAGCTGGTGGGGTTCACCACCTCTTTGCGTACACCCCTGGGTGCCACCCTTACGATAATTTCTGTCACTTTTCTTTAGAAAGAACTACTGTGTCTAAGGAAAGATCTCGCAGCCACAAAGCAAGAAAATGAATTGGTCTTGGCCAAGAGGGAGAAGATTGAAGAAGACATTGAGAAGATGGTAATGCGCACTTTCATTTTTGATATCCCTATTAGATGTCCACATCTGCCCACAGTTTCAAGTGATTTGTTCTGGTTTTGTAGAAGCTTTCACGGGCTAGGACTGTGGCGCTGGGGAGGGGGGTGCTGAGCAGGATGCAGGAGCCGACCAGCATTGCCGATCTTTCCCCCGATGACGTGCTCAAGCAGCTGAACTTTATGACCATTCAAAATGTGAATCAGCAGACGAGACAACAACTTGCGGCGGCTGAGAAAGAACTTGCAAGAAGACAGGAGGACGCGGCCAACAGAACGAGTCTGGATGAAAATCACAAGAGGTAAAGTAACATCTCCTGCCCAGGATCTTCTCATAGGGGCTGTATAAGATGCATGGGATGGGGCACACTCACAAATATACTGTATATGAAAGGTCTTGACTACTTGTTCCAGATATGTCTTCTCTTTTCGCTGTTTTGTATCATGCACCAAGATAAGGGTTGTCTTGCATGACTATTTAGTGTTAAACCGTGGTTTGCTCTGTGTCCTTTCTCGTAGATCCTTGACTTTGAAGTTGGAGTCCTCTGAGCAGCACGTCAAGGAGGTACAATATAGAATCCAGCAGCTGAAGGTATGATTATGGTTCTTTAGAGGGGTGGTTCCATCAGACAAACCCTTTCAGAATGCAGGTCCCAGGGTGATAGTCTGATTGCCCCTGGTTCTATTCTAGATACCCTAGCAAATAGCTAGTGTTGCCAGTGGAGGCCATGGCCAGCCAGGCACTGCTGCTGTAGGGGAAATGTGGTATTACATGGCAGCCATTCAAATCAATGGCTGGCTCTGGTCCGCCAGAAAGGGAGAGACTCCCCCCTATGGTGTCCATATGCCCTAATAAGTATTGTCCTGAGACACCCCACTAAGATGTACTGTTGGAGTTCACAATCCTCAAACTTGTAATGCACCAGCAAACGCCCCTGAATTGCAACAGATAGCCGGAACTAGCTGTGTGCCCATACTGGAGGGCTGCTATACAGCTGAAAAGTGTGTTCTTACAAAGAAGCAATGTAAGCACAACCCAGATGGGAGAGTACCCCTAGTGATACTGACATGACGGGCACTCTCCCTACTCTCACAATATTTGTTACAAATGAGAAAGTATGGGGCCATACCATGGTTCCAACCTGGACAAGGTGGGTGTGATGCTGAGCTGCCAGTCACAATACTATTAAATGGGGTTGTCCCTTTTCCTATAAATATAGTGCAATATCCATTTGTTATAACGGTGTAAATACCAGTATGTTTGAACCCTTTCAATTGTGGCGTAATCAGCTGTCGTCAGTCCGTAATGCTGCGGCATGTGTACGTGACATAACGTCCTGGAGAAGGAGGAGGAAATGACACCTGACTAACACGCATGACTGTATATGTGTTTGTGCACTCCCGTCCCTCTGTCTCTTTTGCACATACTCTGAATCCAGGGCTTGTGCTGAAGAACCTTGCCAAATCCTCTGTCTCCCTGTCCATTGTGCTTCCAGGACAGTATATTCCTGCATGTGCAGTATTAGATTTGTTCAATGAGGCCTACTGCGCGTGAACAGATATAACGTCTTGGATGCACGATGGATGGGGAGACTGGGGACTGGATAAGTTTTGTACTTTGCATGATCCAAATCCAAAGGCCAGGTCATGCACAGTACAAACTTGCCTAGTCCCCTGTCTCCTCTCCCCCCCCCCCCGCATTGTGCATCTGGGACGTTTTATTGGCACATGCACAGTAGGAACAAATCTAATACTGCGCATGCACCAATATACTGTCCTGGATGCACAATGAGAGAGAGGGGCAGAAGCACGCATACAGTCATGGAATGGTTGGTCAGGTGACGCCCCAGGGTGTGATGTCCCTTTTACTTGCTCGTGTGAAACCAGCCTTATGGTTCCCGGGCATTATATTCCCGTATCTGTTCGTCTTTTGTGTTTGTGCTGTATGCATCTTCTGTGGGTTACTTGAATGACTTGCTGGTGTATAAACGTGGTGAGCCGCTGTCATGTTATCTGCTGTTCTATACAGGAAGAAGTGACCACCCTGAGGGCGCAGATCAAACGTTCAGAGGAAGATAAATCTGAGCTAGAGGCAAGTATCCAGTTATCTATCATCCGTCATAGGTGCACAGGACAGTCGTTTCGCCATTGGCTGCCGCCGGTGGACGCCTGGTCTCTCCTTTGGGCCCATTGACCATCATGACCAGGAGTTGTGTGTCCACTGTGTGGATTGACCCTTTGCTGAGCGCTGTATTTGCCAGTCTCATAGACACTGAATGGAGCAGTGGTCACAAATGCCAAACGGCAGCATTTACACAATGATCCCCTTCTTAGCCATCAGACCCCCAGCCATCACACATGTATCACCTATTTTGTGGACAGCTGGTAAATGTGTAAAACCTTTTTTAAATACTCAAGAGCAAGATGGTTGACCTGTCCTCCACTGCTGCAGAATTAGGACTGCTGTTTTTGTTGTTCCATAATGTAGTGTTGGCCATATTGGGAATCCGGGACTGAGGTCCTTCCACAGTGCTCTATAGAGATTGTTTGTCCTCTCTAAGCTACTAGAAATAAGTATACATTTTTAATAAAATCAGTTAATAATTTAAATACCCATAAACAACTCTTAAAGGGGTTCTCCGGGCTTTTACTATTTATGACCTATTTTCAATATCAGATCGGCGGGAGTCTGACACCTGGCACCCCCGCCAATCAGATGTATGAAGGGAAGGCGCACGCAGTGTGCACGTGTCCTCTCCTGTCCTTGCTCGCTGCTATGTCTATGGGACAGCAGCAGCGAGCAGGAAGAGAGACAGGAGACAGCACATGCACACTGCGTGCTCCCGCCCTTCATGCAGCTGATCGGCGGGGGTGCCGAGTGTCAGACCCCCCCCAATCTGATATTGAGGATAGGTCGTCAATATCAAAAGCCCAGATAACCCCTTTTAAAGGGGTTGTCTCACTTTGGCAAATGGCATTTGTCATGTAGAGAACGTTAGTACAAGGCACTTACTTATGTATTGTGATTGTCCATAGTTCCTCCTTTGCTGGCTGGATTCATTTTTCCATCACATTATACACTGCTCGTTTCCAGGGGTTATGACCACCCTGCAATCCAGCAGCAGTGGCCGTGCTTGTACACTATAGGAAAAAAAGCCGGCATTTCTGGTGGCTAAGAACATAGGAGCGCACATGGGCACTCGCGCAACTCCCATCCCGGCCACCTAGTATCTGTGCTGCTGCGATGGCCCTAACCTCTGATAGCAACACTCGGCATTCCCCCTTGTTGGAGATTTCAGAGCTGGTAGTGATAACATAGGGGAAGCCAGGTGCACCTAAAACCTTTTTTGCATAAAAATAAAAATTATTATTTCTCTAAAGGACCGGATTTTCACAAGAAAAAGCACCATTATGTTTCGGGGCCTGTACCACACAAGATGGTATGCGTGCTTTGAAACTGGTTTAAATGCTTTCCTGAATTAATGTAAAACAATTTATTTTTTGGTTTTCTTTAAAGAAAAATATATGCTTTCATGGAAATATGAAATGTTTTCAATAGTTTTCATGACTGTCCAGCAGATGGCGCCCACACAACAAATACCGTATGTTATATTTCGTGCACTGGAACAGAATCCATTATTCTCTGTAGTATTCCTCATTGGGAGGAAAAATGGACACTGTCCCAGGAAATCTTCCCGATCGCTCCCAGTTCTACAGATGAGCTGCTCTGGTTATATTTTTAAATGAATGTTTAAAAGCAAACTCCACCAAGATGAGACTGCTGCTAGTGTCCTCCCGCTAGTAGTATATGGCTGGATTTATTCATTTAAAGGGGTTATCCCATCTTAGACAATGGGGGCATATTGCTAGGATATGCCCCCATTGTCTGATAGGGGACCCGCACCTACAAGGAGAACGGAGCGGAGAAAGTGGAGGAGGGCGCACTGTGCGCAGCCGCCCTCCATTCATTTCTATGGAGCCGGCAAAAATAGCCGAGCGCTCGGCTATTTCCGTCGGCCCCATAGAAAGGAATGGGAGCGGTGGCCGGGCATGCGCGGTGCGCTCCCATTCACTTCAATGGGAGAGGCGGGGAGCTGTGCCTGGTGGTGGACGGACCCTGGGAAACCCGCATCCTCCAGCCACAACTCTCCCAGAGGTGGGACCCGCACCTATCAGACAATGGGGGCACATCCTAGCGATATGCCCCCATTGTCTAAGATGGGACAACCCCTTTAAAGAGCGGTGTCTCTATTTTCTCTCAAATAAATTGAATACGTTATTGTGGAAGTTCAGACGCGGAGTCATTTCTCTGCCGTGCAGCAGGTTCATTGCATAATACAGTACATGTGTTGTGTGCAGACTTTCCTGGTTATCAGAACACCCAAAACAGCACAGATTTGTTCCACGTAGGGAAGAAAAACAAATGAACCAGCACCTCCTTAATAAGTAAATTTGAGAACGCAGGTGCACGCTACCTTGGCTGAAACACAATGAAATTATTAGAACTACAGGTAACAGCACACTGCTAGTCAATTGCACAAAGATATAAGCAAATACTGAATAATAAATAGCTGCTTGGTGGCCATACTTACTGCAGGGGCAGTTAGAAGCTCTTTGCGCATATAATTGATCAAAAATATGTCTGGCCCATCTACCGGACGACAAGGTGGCTCCTAATCAGATGGGGCCTCTCCTGGGCTTGCAGCCTACAATCTGGGCAAAGTAGCACCCAGCTATATCCTACACATGCCTCTCCCAGGCTGTGAGCCTGCAATATGGGCAAAGTAGAATACAGCTGTACAATCTATCTAATTAAAAGCACATAATGTTGCACGTAGGGATTATTTTGTAGAGGTTCCACTATGCGGCTACCTTCATATATATTTTTTATTTTTTTTTGTAAAAAGTACCATACGCTTAGGGTACATTCACATGGGGCGTATTGTGGATTTTGCATAGATTTGTGTGCATGTCCGTTTTAAGCTGTGTGTTTCTACCACAGACGCTGCGCATTAGAGTGAATGCATAAGATAGGAGAGTAATACTGCACCAGCAGAGATAAAGGGGTTGTCACTTCAGCAAGTAGCATTTATCATGTAGAGAAAGTTAATACAAGGCACTTAGTAATGTATTGTAATTGTCCATATTGCTTCCTTTGCTGGCTGGATTCGTTTTTTCCATCACATTATACACAGTTTGTTTCCATGCTTACAACCACCTTGCAATCCATCAGCGGTGGTCGTGCTTGCGCACTTTAGGAAAAAGCACCACCCTATATGAGCTCCCACGGTTCCGGCCACTTTTTCCTACAGTTCCTGGATTGCGGGGTGGTCGTAACCATGGAAACGGACAGTGTATAATGTGATAGAAAAACGAATCCAGCCACCAAAGGAAGCAATATGGACAATCACAATACATTAGTAAGTTCCTCGTATTAACTTTCTCTACATGATAAATGCCATTTGCTGAAGTGAGACTTTAAGGCGGTTTAGGTTTCATGTACACAATGTATTTTGAAATCTGCAGCGTGTCTTGCAACGCAAATGGAGAGATCTGCAAGCAACACATGGAATTTGCTGCAAAAAAGAAGCAAAATCTACATAAATTCTATTGCCGTGTGCCTGTACCCAAATCTGCAGCTCAATCACATTTTTTTGGGGGTCATTTTTCACTTGCAAAAATCAGTTCCTTTCTGGAGTAACCTCTTTATTTGTTCTGTTCTTCAGGCAAGTGTGCACAAAAAAAGACAGCAAATCGGCTACTGTTTAAAGCATGTGAAGCAGAATAGTGAGATGTCTGAGGAAGAAAGAGAGAAGATGAACCGCAGACTGCAAAGGATCCTCCATAGGAAAGACAACTATCTAGAACGCGAGAGGATCCTTAAGAGGCTGAAAGAAGACCTCCGATGAGACTCTGGAATAGAGGACTATTTCACACTGGAGGTTTTCTGATCATATTGTTCTGGAAAACTATAAAGGATGTTAGGACTTTCTATAAGAAGTTACAGTATTGATCCTCCTGAAAGTGTGGGCAAATCCCAGGAGCCAGGCTGACTATGTGTTTCTAGGTACACCTACTGACATCATCTCTGGATCCTAAACTTGTCCACATGACTACATCTTCCTGCTGTGCATGGATTTACAACCACTCTGTACATGAAAGGTATTGTCCAGGATGGTACTGCTAATGACCTGTCCTCAGGACAGGCTATCAATATCTGATGATGCGGCAGTCGTACACCATGTACCCCTTCCAATCTGTTGTTTTGTGGTAGCTCCAGTCGTGGAATTACACGTCTCCGTCCATTGTGTAGTGGATAGATCTGGTAACTGCAGCGTAGTAGTAGCAGCCAGCTCCATCCACTGCACCAGGGTTCAGAAGCCTCCTGCACTCCAGCAGTGGTGAAACTACGATTCCCAGCATGCACACTTGCTAGGCTGTACTCAGAGCTCCCATAGAAGGGAATGGAGCATGCTGGGATATGTAGTTTCCCAACAGCTGGAGTGCCACGAGTTACTAAACCATGGACAGAGCTATGGCGGTTTGACGTTGGAGCTGCTGCAGGACGGGATTGTCAGGGTGTTGAAGTCCTTCTGATCAGACGTATGTGGCCTATTCTGAGGATAAGCCAATATCAATAAAATCCTGGATAAACGTTTTATAGTTTTAACTTGTTTGTAAATAATAATAAAAACAATGGCCCTGGAGCTGTTGTCTCCTTTAACCACCTCCGGACCGCCTAACGCAGGGATGCGTCCTGCGGGCGCCGGGTTATTCCTCCTAGACGCATATACATGCGCAGTGTGGGTCGGCAAAAGACGCACAAGGAGTTGGTCACCAGCCTGCCAGCCAATGATCAGCGCTGGCAGGTTGGTGACTTTTAAAATAACGAACCACCAGCCATATAACACATTATATTTATAAATATAATGTGTTAAATGGCTTCTGTGCTCTCTGCTGGGTCCTTTTCGTTGGTTGGTCCCAGCAGAGAGCACAGCACAACACATTTAGCACTTGATCACCCCTGTCAATCACTAGTTAAAGGGAAAAAAGTGATCAGTGTAAACTGTCACATTTTTTTTTTTCACCAGTATTGACTGTTAGTTTTAGGTTAGTTTGGGCCCCTTTGGTAGGTAGTTAGCGCCCAGCCCACCGCACCACAGTCACTGATTCGCTGATTAGCGTTTCACTAATCATTATTGGTACTTTATAATATCTGTAAGTGATCAGAACTGATCACAGTCAGATCTATAATTAGTATTAGTGTCACCATAGCTTGCCCTCCACGCAAAACGCAGTGTTTGCCCGATCGGTCGCCCACACGTGCCCCGCCCTACTGCAGTGCCCAAAAATTATTATTATTTTTTTTTATCACTGCACAATCACTACACAAGCGCTGCGGCGATAAAAAAAAAAATCCGTTTTGATATTTTTTATCAATCGCAGCGGCTTCCCGTACTTCGCTAGCCTCCCATTTGTAAGACAGGCTTGCTTTTTTTCATGGGTAGTCTCAGGGAATACCCCCTAAATTTAGTTGACCAAATGGCAAGTAAGGAGTATTCTTCTGAAGAGGCCTACAGGCTTCTGACCCAGTCGGATGAGGAATGGGAACCCTCATCTGACGAATCCAGCGGGTCAGAATATGAACCTGTAGAAAGCAGTGGCTCTCTGACCCAAAGTTCGGACGAGGAGGCTGAGGTCCCTGAAAGCACCAGGCGTACCCGGCCCCGTGTCGCTAGACCACAGGTTGAGCAGGATCCACTTCAAGGGCAGCAGAGTGGGGCTGGCGCTGTCGGATTACGTGGTGAGGCATACACCAGCAGCGCAGCCCATCCTGGACCTAGTACCAGCACTGCCATAGAACATGGTGAAGTGGCGGGCACCAGAAGGGCAGTTGAAGCTGGTACGGTGGCACGTGCAGTAGTTCCCCCGTCGCAGCCACCGCACAGACATGCCCGTAGAGTCCCTGAGGTGCTGGCAAACCCTGATTGGCAGCCCCCATCTTCAGCCGCACCAGTAGTTCCCCATTTCACCGCCCAGTCTGGAGTTCGGGTTGAGACAGCTCAGATCGGATCGGCACTGGGGTTTTTTGAGCTGTTCTTCACTGCGGAGCTCTTTGACTTAGTTGTGGCAGAAACAAACCGGTATGCCACACAATTTATAACCGCCAACCCGGGAAGCTTTTATGCCCAGTCTTTCCGGTGGAAACCCGTCCAAGTTTCCGAAATTAAGACTTTTCTGGGCCTCCTCCTCAACATGGGCCTGACAAAAAAGCATGAATTGCGGTCATATTGGTCCACGAACCCAATTCATCACATGCCCATGTTCTCTGCTGCCATGTCCAGGACACTATTTGAGACCATCCTGCGTTTCCTGCACTTTAGTTATAGCACCTCTCGTCCCAGAGACCACCCAGCTTTTGACCGGCTTCACAAAATTCGGCCCCTCATAGACCACTATAACACCAAATTTGCAGATTTGTATACCCCTGAGCAAAACCTCTGCATAGACGAGTCCCTTATACATTTTACCGGGCGCCTTGGCTTCAAACAATACATCCCAAGCAAGCGCGCCCGGTATGGGGTCAAATTGTATAAGCTCTGTGAAAGGGCCACAGGCTATACCCACAAATTTCGTGTCTATGAGGGTAAAGATCAGACCCTGGAGCCGGTCGGTTGCCCTGACTACCTGGGGAGCAGTGGGAAGACAGTCTGGGACTTGGTGTCACCCTTATTTGGCAAGGGGTACCACCTTTATGTGGACAATTTCTACACAAGTGTGGCCCTCTTCAGGCATTTGTTTCTAGAACAGATTGGCCGCTGTGGCACTGCGCGACCTAGTCGCCGGGGCTTCCCCCAACGGCTCGTTACCGTGCTGCCTTGTGTAACTAAGAACTGCTCGCGGTGAAATGGAGAGACAAGCGTGACGTTTACATTGCTCTCCTCCATTCAGACACGACAATCCAAATTGAGCGAGCAACCCGTGTCATTGAAAAGCCCCTCTCGGTCCACGACTATAATTTGCTCATGGGAGGGGTGGACTTCAATGACCAGATGTTGGCTCCTTATTTACTCTCCCGCAGGACCAGACGCTGGTATAAGGAGGTGTTTGTATACCTAATTCAATTGGCTCTGTACAATAGTTTTGTTCTCTACAGTAAGGCTGGGAGAACTGGATCCTTCCTCAAATTTCAGGAAGAGATCATCGAGAACCTCCTGTATCCAGGAGGTTCCGTGGCCCCAACCACCAGTGTAGTGAGCCGTCTACACGAGCGACATTTCCCCAATGTCGTTGCTGGTACCTCAACCCAAGCGTCACCCCGAAAAAGATGTCGTGTCTGTAGCAGGAGTGGAGTAAGGCGTGACACCCGCTATTTCTGTCCTGACTGCCCTGACCACCCTGCCCTATGCTTAGGGAAGCGTTTCTGGAAGTACCACACACAGGTACACTTAGTATAGGGATTGCGTGACACAGGGCTATTAGGGCCCTTTCACACAGAGCTGCATAATGCACTTCGCCACATCTCTGGGCGATTTGCTCTTTGCACATTGTCCCATGGGGAAGGAGAGGTTTGTCCCATAAAGGTAAAAAAAATCCCGCAAAAAAGTTAATGTTCCAAAAGTTCAATAAAGTTTATAAAAGTTAATGTTCTGTTTCAAATGTTATATAAAATTAATGTTAATAAATTTATTGCATTGCTGCCTTTTTTTTTTTTTGTTTATTTTTTACCTTCTAGGTGGACCAAGCAATCAAGCAGCTGCAGCACTGATGTGCATTCTGACAGAAGCATTGCGCTGCTGTCAGATTACACAAAAGTCGGTGTATGTGGCGCTGCAAGACGAGATTTCTCCTCTGCAGTAAAAAAGATATGTGAGCTGAGGGGTGGGGTTTATATGCTTTGGCATTATACACTTTGTATAAAAAAAAAAAAATATTCCAGCAATGATTTATTCATCCAATCGATGTGAATGGAGAAATCAGGTTTGCCAGGGCATACAGGCTGAGTGGGTTTGGATGTTGGCCGGGGCTCCTATGTCCTGGCAGACGCCTTTCCCCTCTTTTTTTTTGCAAATTTTTTGGCACAGATCTTTTCATCCACATTGATCGATGCAAATGAAGAAATCTGTGTCGTTCATTTATTCTTTCAGCCCAGAGGCTGAATGGAAAAAAAAAATCTCATTACCTGTATGCTCAATATAAGGAGAATAGCAGAAACTCCTAATGCTGGCCATACATGTAATGATTGCGGAGACCCTCAAATGCCAGGGCAGTACAAACACCCCACAAATGACCCCATTTTGGAAAGAAGACACCCCAAGGTATTCGCTGAGGGGCATATTGAGTCCATGAAAGATTCAACTTTTTGTCACAAGTTAGCGGAAAGGGAGACTTTGTGAGAAAAAACAAAAGAAAAATCTATTTCCGCTAACTTGTGCCAAAAAAAATAATCTATGAACTCGCCATGCCCCTCACGGTATACCTTGGGGTGTCTTCTTTCCAAAATGGGGTCACATGTGGGGTATTTATTAGGGATCGACAGATATTGATTTTTTAGGACCGATAATTTGTGAGCTTTCAGGCCGATAGCTGATAATTTGTGAGCTTTCAGGCCGATAGCTGATAATTTATACCGATATTCTGTGAATTTATATTTTTTTTTAAATATTCCTACACCTGCTAAAAATGAATGTTTATTGTGTAGGTATTTTTTTTTTGTTAATCCTTCTTTTTCATTTATACTTAATATTTTTGTATTTTTTTGTTGTTTTTTTAACTAATTTTTAGCCCCCTTAGGGACTAGAACCCTTGTCCTATTAAATAGGAGCTCACACTGTCCCTGCTGCTCTGTGCACACAGCAGCATGGAGCTTACCATGGCAGCCAGGGCTTCAGTAGTGCCCTGGCTGCCATGGTAACCGATCGGAGCTCCAGGATTACACTGCTGGGGCTCCGATCGGAGAAGGAGGGGAGAGGGGACCCTGTGGCCACTGCCACCAATGATTTAATACTGGGGGTGGGGGGGGTGCACTGCCCCACCAATGTTTTTAATACGGGGGTGGGGTGCACTGCGCCACCAATGATTAATACTGGGGAGCTTGGGGGGGGGCGCACTGTGCCACCAATGAAGAGAAATCTCATTTATTCATATACAGGAGGTGGGAGCTGGCTGCAGAATCACATAGCCGGCTCCCGACCTCTGAGCGGTAGCTGCGATCTGCAGCACCTGAGGGGTTAACTACCGCAGATCGCAGCTACAGCTCAAAGAGGTCGGGAGCCGGCTATGTGATTCTGCAGCCAGCTCCCGCCTCCTGTTCAATTTGAATGAATGAGTAAGTTAACATCATTGGTGGCGCAGTTGCCACAGCCCCTCCCCTTCTCTGTCTCTTCATTGGTGGCAGCAGCATCACAGGGAGGAGGGAGACACTGCTTCCTTCTCCCCTGTGCTGCTGAGGGAACACTGAGAGCGCTGTCATCAGCGCGATCTGTGTTCCCAATACGTTATCGGAATATCTGCAAAATAGATGCCTATAACAGTCAAAATCCTCAATATCGGCAAAACCGATAATCGGTCGATCCCTAGTATTTATACTGCCCTGGCATTTTAGGGGCCCCTAAAGCGTGAGAAGAAGTCTGGAATCCAAATGCCTAAAAATGCCCTCCTAAAAGGTACTCCTTGGAATTTGGGCCCCTTTGCGCACCTAGGCTGCAAAAAAGTGTCACATGTGGTATCGCTGTACTCAGGAGAAGTAGGGCAATGTGTTTTGGGGTGTATTTTTACATATACCCATGCTGGGTGAGAGAAATATCTCTGTAAATTAACAACTTTGTATAAAAAAAAAAAAAATGTAAAGTTGTCATTTACAGAGATATTTCTCTCACCCAGCAGGTGTATATGTAAAAATACACCTCAAAACACATTGCTGCCCTCCTCCTGAGTACAGCGATACCACATTTGACACTTTTTTGCAGCAAAGGGGCCCAAATTTCAATGAGTACCTTTAGGATTTCACTGGGCATATTAACGCATTTGGATTCCAAACTACTTCTCACGCTTTAGTGCCCCTAAAATGCCAGGGCAGTATAAATACCCCCACAAGTGACCCCATTTTAGAAAGAAGACACCACAAGGTATTCCGTGAGGGGCATGGCGAGTTCATAGAAGATCTATTAATTTTTGGCACAAGTTTGTAAACAAAATAAAAATTTCTGCTAACTTGTGCCAAAAATAAATAAATCTTCTATGAACTCGCCATGCCCCTCACGGAATACCTTGGGGTGTCTTCTTTCTAAAATGGGGTCACTTGTGGGGGTATTTATATTGCCCTGGCATTTTAGGGGCCCTAAAGCGTGAGAAGTAGTTTGGAATCCAAATGCCTAAAAATGCCCTGTGAAATCCTAAAGGTACTCATTGGAATTTGGGCCCCTTTGCGCATCTTGGCTGCAAAAAAGTGTCACTCATGTGGTATCGCTATACTCAGGAGAAGTAGGGCAATGTGTTTTGGGGTGTATTTTTACATATACCCATGCTGGGTGAGAGAAATATCTCTGTAAATTGACAACTTTGTATTAAAAAAAAATGTAAAAAGTTGTCATTTACAGAGATATTTTTCACACACAGTATGGATATATGTAAAAATACACCCCAAAACACATTGCCCTACTTCTGAGTATGGCAATACCACATGTGACACTTTTTTGCAGCCTAGGTGCACAAAGGGTCCCAAATTCCAATGAGTACTTTTAGGATTTCACAGGGCATTTTTACCCATTTGGATTCCAAACTACTTCTCACGCTTTAGGGCCCCTAAAATGCCAGGGCAGTATAAATACCCCACAAGTGGCCCCATTTTAGAAAGAAGACACCCTAAGGTATTCCGTGAGGGGTATGGTGAGTTCATGTAAAATTTTATTTTTTGTCGCAAGTTAGTGGAATGAGACTTTGTAAGAAAAAAATAAAATAAAATTCCATTTCTGTTAACTTGTGACAAAAAAATAAAAGCTTCCATGAACTCACTATGCCCATCCGCAAGAACCTTAGGGTGTCTACTTTCCGAAATGGTCATTTGTGGGGTGTTTCTACTGTCTGGGCATTGTAGAACCTCAGGAAACATGACAGGTGCTCAGAAAGTCAAAGTGCATAAATTCATATTTTTGCACCATAGTTTGTAAACGCTATAACTTTTACCCAAACCAATAAATATATGCTTATTGCATTTTTTTTTTAATCAAAGACATGTAGAACAATAAATTGAGAAAAAAAATTATATAGAAATGTAGTTTTATTTGAAAAAAATTACAACAGAAGGTGAAAAATGTAATTTTTTTGCAAATATTTTGGTCATTTTTGATATAAAAAAAAAGTAAAAATGTCAGCAGCAATGAAATACCACCAAATCAAAGCTCTATTAGTGAGAAGAAAGGGAGGTAAAATTCATTTGGGTGGTAAGTTGTATGACCGAGCAATAAACGGTGAAAGTAGTGTAGTGCAGAAGTGTAAAAAGTGGTCTGGTCATTAAGGGGGTTTAAGCTAGGGGAGCTGAAGTGGTTAAGACGATAGCCACTGCCTGCATTTCCTTTCATACCTCCTAAGCCTCAGTCAGCTCATCAGTGTCCTGTGCTTAAATCCATGAAGATGTCAGTGATGGATCCGTATTGGGTCAGTGTGTCTGTTTTTAGCATCTCTTCCTAATGATCCGTGAAACACGGATGGCATCTGTGTTGCATCCATGGTTTTCAAGGACCCATAGACTATAGTAGGCGTGATGGATCCGTGAATACAGACAAAATAGAGCATGCATCCGTGCTAAAACAATGATGTGTGAATACACACATTAAAATGAATGGGAGCTCATGCTGTCTGTGGAGAACATGTGCAGCACACTGACGTGTGAATGAGGCTTTAGGCTGAGTTCACATCACGGTTTAGCTTTCCATTCTTCTGATCAGTCAGAAGAGAGAAAGAAAAAAAAATGGATCCTGTTGCATCAGTTGTCATTTTTTTTTAGATGGAAAAAGTGTCCTGCATAAAGTACTTTTTTTTTTTCTGTCTAAAGAAATGGATCAAACTGATGCAACAGGATAATTTTTTTTTTCTTTTTCTCTTCTGACGGATCAGAAGAACTGAAAGCTAAACAGTGATGTGAATTCAGCCTTACACAACAAAAATGACATTGGTTAATATGTTCTTCACCAAATGTGATCACAGCGTAGAAGTAGGTTAAAGGTTTTTTTTCCAGGAGTTTAATACTGATGGCCTATCCTTGGGACAGGTCAACATCTGTATCATATGGGGGGGGGGGGGGGGGGGGTGGATCGGACTTCTAGCACCCCAGGTGATCAGCTGTAGATATCAAGGTGCTGTTTATAACAGCATATGCTTGTAATGGACTGGGAGGAAACTGGAATACCCTAAGGCAGGGGGAGGCAACCTCCGGCACTCCAGCTGTTGTGAAACAGCATGCATACTTGCTCTGCTCTTCTAAGAGCTCACATAGAAATGAATGTAGCATGCTGGGAATTGTAGTTTCACAACAGCTGGCGTGCCGGAGGGTGCCTGCCCCTGCTCTAACCTAATAACTTGAAAGCTCTTATAGGCAATATCTTTACCTAATGGGGCACCTGCCCGCACCATTTTGCCTTTCGTGTACAAAGAGGTATCTCCCAAGGAAAGAGAACCATCTCGCCAGCGCCACCTTGTGGACTTTGACTCAGGGAGACACGGGCGATACCTCTTTACATATTATTTCCCCATAGAGCATTGCCAGTAATCTTCCCCAAGGCTGGTCTCTTCTTCAGCCGCCTGCCTAAGCTGCATTCAAGACATCACACTCAGCCAGAACCCCCCTCCTTACTGATGTGGAGGATGCATGCGTTATCCTAATAGCCAACTATGTAAAATACTGTTACTAAGGTGCGTGGTCCATTCTCCACTGAATATTATTTATTGTGAATGCAACTACAGGATATAGTATAGATGGAAAAATAGTACATGCCTTTGCTTCCCTAACAGGGCTTACACCAAAATAAGTCAGTTTTCTACAGTTTAATAAATTCCCCCCAAAATGACAATACACCATAAAAAGAAAAAAACCACAATCTCACAAAATTCTTTTATTTTTATGTACAGCTTTTTTTTTTTCTTCAAAAGACATAGAACTTTCTTCTTTTATACAATCTACAGTCTAACAACATATACAGATACAAAGTGCCTACAGTACATGCTGATTTCAAACAAATTACATTCAGAGCACTGTGGATTTATATGGAAAATAGAAGTTGTGTCCATTTTATGTGCCGCTTCCAAGCAGATAAATACAAAAAAAAAACTAAACATTTTGTAGCCATTATAAAACATATTACAGTGAAGGCTTCTAATTGATTCAGTACCTGAAGAAGTAAAGGCAATCTACTCTGTTCACATTCAACGCCAGCAGTATGGGATACAGTTTCATACCACGTTGTGATTGCCGATCACCATACAGACATAAAGAACTACCACATTTGCTTCGTTTGCAGTACATTGGTCAGTGCCTATTAGACGGCCAGCACTATGGTACAATAACGAGGACTGATTAAAGCATTATTTTGGAAAGCGCTGGGGTATTTGCATGGGGCATACATACTCTATTGACATCAGTCACTCTGAAAACCCAAAATACTACACTAATATTGATTTACACACAGTAACATTTTCCCAGGATGGGATTGTAAGAGTTATCACCCAGACAGAAAGAACAGTCGGGATGGTGCAACCTACTAGAAGTGTTGGCATAACAAGATTCTTCTAAATCTCAGATACCTCTTGACATATTATTTTCCCCATGGATTATTGCCAGTAAGTCTCCATACAAAGCCGATTTCCTTAAAGGGGTATTCTGGTTACATTAAAGTAGCTGTCCCATGCAAAATATTCTAGTTTTGAAACCAGAACCTGGATCTGAATACTTTTGTAATTGCATGTAATAAAAACATTGGTATAGTCACAGAGTTATTCCATAAAATGCATCTATAAAGCGCCACCCGCCCTTTGCTTTTTTTCTTATTTCTTTGACCTGCTTACTGAGAAGGCCGCACATGCTCAGTTTCATCCTTCAACTGCCTCCTGAGCTGTGATAGGGAGAGCTGAGACACGCCTCCTGAGCTGTGATAGGGAGAGCTGAGACACACCCTCTGAGCTGTGATAGGGAGAGCTGAGACACACCCTCTGAGCTGTGATAGGGAGAGCTGAGACACGCCTCCTTAGCTGCAGCAGAAAAGACACTCCCCTTGAGCTGTCAGCTTGATATAAATCTAGCAGAGCAATGAATGGGGGGATCTCTGGATCCATGTGAGGTACAGGGCTGGTTCTAGCTTCCTTAGGATATTGTCATGTACTACACTATATGATGGATTCATTTTTTTACATGGGATAACCTCTTTAAGTTATCCCCTAGATCAGGGATGCCCAACCAGCCGCCCTCCAGATGTTGCAAAACTACAACTCCCAGCATGCCTGGACAGCCTACAGCAGGGCATTGTGGGAGTTGGAGGGCTGCAGGTTGAGCATCCCTGCCCCAGATTAGTCAGAGCCATACCTCTGGGACCCCCACCTATCATCAGAGCCTGGGCCCTGTACCCCCTGAAATGAATCGAGCGGCTGCTCCATTCAATTCTATAGGAATTCTGGAGATAGTGGAGCTCTGTACTCCGCTATCTCCGAAACGACCATAGAAATGAATGGGGCAGCCATGCGCATGCCTGACCAGCCACTCTGTTCATTGCAGGGGGTACGGGGACCCCGTTCTAGTGATTGGTGGGACCCCCACCGATCTAAATGGTTATCCTTATCCTGTGGATAGGGAATAACAATGTAACCAGAATCCTCCTTTAAAGGGGGATGCACCCATTGATTTTTTTTTTTTTTTTTTACCATATGTAAATAGTCTTAATAAAAAAAATAACAAAAAAAATGTATAAAACAGTGGAAGGTTTTTTGGATATAATTTTTTTAAGTCACTTCATGCATTCTACTTCCTGTCCTGGCTCTTTAACGGCATCTTTGTTTGGACCATTAGCACAGCGTACAATCTCGCTTGACGTCCTCAGCCAGACCATTCACTCTGACCGCAGAGGGTAAGGGAGTTAGTGACTGAATTAGAGCATCACACATTACCCCAAGTGCAATGCTCTTCTGTGGGCATCTATATCTAGGCCTGGCCGGAGAACAATAGAGCTGTCATCCTAATTTTACACCTACTATTATAATGAGGATTATCTATCAGATAACATCTTTTCCTCACAGCAGCAGTAAACTGACACGGGATTACCTATCTATATAGGAGGTCTTAGCATTTATGCTGACGGACAGTATTTAATTTCTCGAAAGGTACAGTACTACCAAAATGAAAAAACCTGACAAAAAGTTCTAACCAACATGTATAAACAAATATACCCTTTATAATGGGAATGTCCCGTTAAGGAAAGCCAGTACCCCAGCTAAGCTAGGATGGATACAGTGGTTCCCGAAATGTGGCCATGTAAACAGTACAAACATGGCAATGGCGGTGATCAGAGATTTTTTAGATTAGATTATCAGATGGACAAAATCATCTCTATGAAACCTGGTAATCATCATCAAGATGACAAGGTAACTTGGCAGAAAGACTAATTGAGAGATTTATCAAAATTTGTGTAAAGTAGAACTGGCGGAGGCTACCTTCACACTGGCGTTTCTGGGTCCGCTTGTGAGATCCGTTTCAGGGATCTCACAAGCGGCCCAGTTCCGCCCCAATGCATTCTGAATGGATTAGGATCCGTTCAGAATGCATCAATTTGGCTGCGTTTCTAGTTTAGCTTTATCAGATTTTCATTTTTTTTACATTAGTCATGGCTAGGGATGAGAGAATCCGAACTTTACAGGTTCGGGTTCAGGCAGTGGAGAAATACCGTTATGGATTCCGTTATAATGGAACATAACAGAATTCATAGACTGAATGCAAAACGGAAGCCTTTAAGAGGCATTCCCTTCTGATCAGTCATAATACAAGTCTATGGCCAGGCATAACGAATCCGGCTGGTTTCTGTTATGCAGAACGAAAAACAAAGTCCTGCATAACGGAAACCAGACTATTATGACGGATCAAAAACAGAGTGCCTCTTCCGTTATAACGGAATCCCTCCACTGGCCGAATGCTAAACCCGTAAAGTTCGGGTTCGCTCATCTCTAGTCATGGTATAACCCCCTTAAAATCTGAAATGCTCTGCCCACTGTCTACAGTACATCCATTTTATTAAGAATTTTTCTGGTACCATTCAAACCCAATGTCAATGAACATACAGTAACCCACAAAAGCAGTTCCCTGACGGATCTTGAGTATCACGCAGACCACCTGTGTCCTGGTCTATATCAAGTCAACTGTGATGCATCATTCACATCTGCAGTATGTATGATGATAACAGGCCTGGATCTGGACACATTATACAGGAGAATGCCCCAGATGAGACGTATCCATACAAATGAAATATTAATCTTGTACAGGACTGAGGCGTTTAAGAATATCCAGTCCGCCATCACAGTAATTCAAGTACGCGCCTACCAGCACGTAAGGAGTGATCGCCACCTTACTCATATCACATGCTTCACGTTCTTTCGGACAACATACCGAAGACGTTCCAGATTTTCAGTGTTAAAAACTCAGTTTGTAACTATCAAAGCTTTCCCATTTCAGATTCTGCAACAATAAGGCCCCATTCACACAACCGCATTTTTGCTCTGCATCCAATCGGCATTTTTTGTGTGCAACGGATGAGGACCCATTCATTTCAATGGGGGCTGCAAAAAAATGCATCCGTATGTCCATTCCGCAGTCCCACAAAAATATAGAATATGTCTTATTCTTGTCCGTTTTGCAGACAAGAATAGGCATCGTTACAATGGGTCCGCAAAAAGAGGGAAGCTGAGCCTGTAATGCCACCTGCTGTTATATTACAGGTCAATTAAAGGGGGAAGTTTAAGGGTCACTCAATGCACCAGAAGGATAGGACATCTGAAGTATTAAAGGGGTTGTCAGAGTTTAAAAAGACATTCTTTATTATTTACAGCCATTCCTGCATGTGGGGGACCCCTTTTTTTTTTTAAACTCAGGACATCCCCTTTTTAAAAGGAATCTGTCATAAGATGTAGGCCCCTTTTGCACATTCAGAATTTGTTCCTTCATCCCTGTTGTGCACAAGTCCCTTTTTTATATAAAAATCTGATTAATTCTGCCTACTATAATCAGCACAGTGCTAATCCAGCATTCAGCTGTGCAGCCAGTTCAACCAGACTGGTGGCTAAGGATATACTACCTTACAAAAACCTTGATTTTCAGGCTGTAGCAACCAGTCTATTACCTAGACCAGGGATGCTCAACCTGCGGCCCTCCAGCTGTTGTAAAACTACAACTCCCACCATGCCCCGCTGTAGGCGGTCCATGTATGCTGGGAGTTGTAGTTTTGCAACAGCTGGAGGGCCGCATGTTGAGAATCCCTGGTCTAGGTCTTTATCCCAAACCAAGATTGCCCTAGAATTAAGGGAAGGAGCAAGAAGGCACACCAGGAGTTAGGGTATGTCCACCAGACATGCACACTATGGGGGATATTTATGAAACGGAAGCTACAAGGAATCAAACAACCAACGCGTTTCAGATTGGATGCCTACAGCAACAAATTATAAATCCTCCATAATATATACACTAATTCCACATACAAGTTTCCCAAAGGGGGACAGCTCATTTCTTACAGTGGTCTTAAAATATGAAAGCTGTGCTGGTATTGATTGCTAGGGGCAAAAAGGACACTTACGGGATAATTTATCAAACTGGTGTAAAGTAGAACTGGCTAAGGGCTCTTTCACACTTGCGTATTTCTTTTCCGGCATAGAGTTCCGTTGTCGGGGCTCTATGCCGGAAGAATCCTGATCAGTTTTATCCTAATGCATTCCCAATGAAGAGAAATCCATTCAGGATGCATCAGGATGTCTTCAGTTCAGGACCGGAACGTTTTTTGGCCGGAGAAAATACTTATTGCTCCGGCCAAGAACCCTGAACACTTGCCGCAAGGCAGGATCCGGAATTAATGCCCATTGAAAGGCATTAATCCGGATCCGGCCTTAAGCTAAACGTTGTTTCGGCGCATTACCGGATCCGACGTTTAGCTTTTTCTGAATGGGTACTATGGCTGCCAGGACGCTAAAGTCCTGTTTGCCATGGTAAAGTGTAGTGGAGAGCGGGGGAGCAGTATACTTACCGTCCGTGCGGCTCCCAGGGCGCTTCAGAGTGACGTCAGGGCGCCCCATGCGCTTGGATGACGTGATCGCATGGATCACGTTATCCATGAGCATGAGGCGCTCTAACGTCATTCTGGAGCGCCCCGGGAGCCGCACGGGCGGTAAGTATACTGCTCCCCCGCTCCCCACTACTACTATGGCAACCAGGACTTTAATAGCGTCCTGGCTGCCATAGTAACACTGAACGCATTTTGAAGACTGATCAGTCTTCAAATGCTTTCAGTTCACTTGCGGTGTTACGGATCCGGCGGGCACTTCCGGCAACGGAAGTGCACGCCGGATCCTAACAACGCAAGTGTGAAAGAGGCCTTAGTTGCCCATAGAAACCAATCAAAGTCCACCTTAAATTTTTGGCAGCTCCTTTAGAAAATGAAAGGTGGAATCTGATTGGGTGCAATGGGCAACTAAGCCAGTCCTACTTTACACCAGTTTGATAAATGACCCCATTAATGTTCAGACTACACACACGTAAGCCGTGACTGATTCAGGTCCACAAACATAATTTCCGCCATGTGTGAATGGGATTTGAAATAAAAAAACAAATATAATTTGATAGTTGAGATGAGCAAATACCGAGATAAAAAGATCATTCAAGAAATAGATCTAGTGTGAAGAAAATCACACCATCCCTGAGGCAAATTTTTTTTTTTTATAGATATATGTCGTCATTTCAACCAACCAAAGCATAAGTGTAAAAATGACTTCAGAAAATATTCCGTTCAAGTAAATATTCACCGTCACCTCACACCTTCTCGGCCACATAACAGTCACCTGTTGGATATTGTAGGAAGAACCCACAGGAAGAAATTGATAACTTATTTTTTTACATCTGGCAAACATTTTGTGCATTTTTAAAGGTAAAATGTCATTGGGGTGTATAAATGTGGTACCACAGAGTGCACTAATGGTAAGAAAGGTGGACATAAACGCAAGATTTCCCTCCCTTCACAAATATCAGTTCTGTCTATTGCCTGGTAACACTATACTCCCCGAAATATTTTCTAGCATCCCAGAAAACAGATTAAAACACCCATTTTTAATTTATCCAAAACAGAAAATTAATTGACTGTAGAATGCAATATACAAGTAGTGACCCCAAATCACCTCAACTGGTTCAAAGACTGATTGTCAGAATAAACCCAGGTTCACCCAATGCGGTATAAAAGGTCTAACGTCATGTGCCGATTCATCACTTACTGTATCCTTATAGCAGTTAAAGGTGTATTTTTATTAATACAGACAGTGAAAGGGTTTTTCTTATCTGAGACAATAAGGGCATAGCGCTAGGATTTCTGAAACGGACCCCCGAAGGGGCCCACTGCGCACGCACAGCCACCCACCATTCACATTTCTTTGGGGTCGCTGAATAGTTGAACGCTGGCTCAGCTATTTTCCGAGTTGGCCGGTCATGCGTGGTGCGTTCCCATTCCCAACTATGGGGAGAGCGCTTGGTGGTGGCCAGACCACAGTCTTACAGCCACTACTTTGGCCTGCTCCGTTCTCGATATAGGTGTGGGAGCCGCACCTATCAGACAATAGGGGCATATCCTAGCGGTATGGCCCCCATTCTCTCAGATGAGACAACCCCTTTAAAGAGGATGCTCCATAATAAACACGTACCAGCAGGATATGCTGGGATTCCGACCAATCACAAGGACGCGAACCTCACATCCCTCATTTGAATGGAGAGGCAGATGGCAGAGTATAGCGCTCGGCAACTTTCCCCAGGCTTTAAACGGAGCGACAGTCTGCATGCGCAACCAACTCTCCACTCAAATGGGGAGACAGGATCCCTATTCTTGTGATTGCTGGCTCCTCAGCACCGAGACCCCTAGAGGTCCGACATTTATTACTTCTTAGGTGGAAAGGTCATAAGTCTTGACTAAGGAAAAACCCCTCTAAAAGGGGTTGTGTCACCTCAGACACTGCGTACTTGATCAGCTATTTTCAGAGCTCCCATAAAAGTGAATGGACTCCACACCATGTCATTCACTTCGGTGCCCGTTCTGGAGGTAGGTTCGGGCTCAGATGTGGGACCCGCACCTATCTGACATGCATCCTATTGATATTTTATCAATGTCTGAGGTGGCATAACCATTTTATGTGATACATTTCTGACTGTTTGCAGCCACCTCTAGAGGGAGCTACTGTTTCAGTTCAATGTACAACTCCAATGCTCAAGTAAGTTTCCCCTAGACGCAGCAAGTCAGAATTTCATCAAATAACTCTATACCTATGAAGGGGATTTCCAGGTTTATATTAGTACAAAAAATAAAAACGAGTGTTGACCATTATAAAGATACATCAAGAAATTAATCTACACCAATTATTTCAGACCCATTAAGATAAAAAAAACAAAAAAAAACACGGTGTTTAGGGATGGACATTCACATTACAGTCTGAACCTCCACTCCGTAAATTTCCTATATATATGTAGTGGAAGAGATATGCATCCGTCTATTATAAAGTGTGCACACGAACTAATACTGGCCTACTGCAAACGCCATCATCAGAAACACCAAGAACGTTCTTAGAGGTTTCACTCTTCATATACTGAAATGGTTTGACCGGCCACTGCAGAAGAAGCTGTGGTCACTGACAACATACTAAAACGCCAAAAACGTAGGAGGAAAAAAAAAATAAAAAAAAATCACAGCATGTTTCAGTTTCAGGCGTGGCGCACAGGAGGGCTGACACCACTGCGGGCCAAGGCAGAGCTCAGTAGGATAAACAGGCAGTAAATAAATATTGGCATGTTAATCACAGAACTTCAGATCCCGCGGCATAACAAAAAAAAAAAAAAAAAGAACAAAATTAAATAACAATTGTCAAAGTGGAGATCAGCACCAGAAACAACTTACGAGACCCGACCCGTGATCTGGGGAAGAAGGGGCCGGCGTCACATGTCGCTCCCGTCTTCTGTACACAGCACCCACCCAGTGATCTTGCATATCGGTAAAGGTGTTTTGGTTAAGTAGTTTCGTGTTTCTGCATAAAGCTCGTGAACAGTGGTTTTTACTTCGATTCAAATGATTTGCGACTACAACCTACTTATTGATGGACACACGATGTGCTCAGAGAAAATAAAGCCATTTTGTTCAGAGGAATACATACAGGAGTCCATGCTACTGCGCCGACATTTAAGGAGGGACGTCCTTGCTGGCTTTTGGCTGTGGCACCTGATAAACAGTCTCTTCCACGGCACACGTCCCCGGCGTCACTTTTGGCGTATCATATAGTACCTGCGTGGACGATGAACTGTCTGTCCTAGACACAAGTTTGTTGTAAGTCCCTACTAGCACAGGAGCCTGGCCTCCCGCCCCTTTAAAAGTCGACGTTGAAGGCAGGCACATGGTTCCGGCAGGATGCGCCGACATATCCATGATGATTGGCGTTGCATACTCCGGTCCATTGGTTGGCAGCGGTTCGGCGTAGGCATGGTAAATGTCCTTGTCTGGGGAGTTGTAGGAATCCAGATCGGCATACCCACCTTCTTTACCTTCCTCCGGTTTAAAGGTTGATCTCTGATGTAAGGTGCCAACTGCTCCCCCAACCAGGGGCTGGGCGTATTCTGTAAAAAAAAAAAAAAACATTTTACCTATGAAGAACATTTACCATTTTGTGGAAGTAATGACAACATACATAAAAAAATTTTTTTCCTTTAAATGGCATCTGTCGGCAGAATTGTACCTAAGAAACTGGCTAAGGGCTCACGCACACGGAACACGTTCATTTTTTTACAGGTCCGTATATGGCACCATTCACTTCAATGGGCCCACAAAAAAAAAACAGAAATGACCATGTGCATTCCGTTTCCGTATTTATTCGCATTAAAATAGAACATGTCCTAGTCTCCGTTTTGCAGACAAGGACAGGCATAGATCTGCAAAACGGATGTCATCCGTTTTTTTTTTTGCACTTGTCAGCTGAAGACATCTGTCTTGGTCCCATGTTCATATGTGTCCGTATTGTTGAGAAAAATAAAGTTTTAATATATGCAAATGAGCCTCTAGGAGCAACGGGGGCGTTGTCATTACACCTACAGGCTCTGCTCTCTCTGCACTGTGATTGACAGTGAACACGTCATAACGACTGGTCCTGTCAAAGTACGGAGGGTGCGGCAGCTGCAGAGAGCTGAGCCTCTAGGGGTAACGGCAACAACCCCATTTATCCTAGAGGCTCATTTGCATATATAAAAACATCATTTTTCTTAGCAATGTGGGCACATATGTACACAGAACCAACACAGATGCCAAGACCTTTAAATCCATTGCGACGACTGGAATCCAACTTTTTCCCTCCCTTATACAGAGATGACATAGTGTTTTTTCTCTGCAGAATCCATAAGGCTGTGGTGACATATTATCACTTGAGAGGTGAGACTGCAGGATTATTGAGCTCATTTATCACCTATGGTGAAGAAAAAAAAAAAAGGTTGCATGGTATGTTGCCATCATTGCAAAAAAAGGAAAGGATCGGATTTTTGTTGTTGTTGCTGCAATGGTCACAAGGTCAATCGCCTCTATTCCCATAGGGAAGGGTGAGGTCGGGGTAATCCTATGATGCATGCCTCTATGCCACAACAGGAGTAATTGGCTGCAGACCAAGGCTATTTGGGAGCTCATATTCAGCTTAACAGAAAAATCAGACTAGTATTCCAATGCCTACTTTTGATCCAGCTGCAGAAACGCTCCTTTTCTAACTGATCTGTATATAAATACCATAGAATGTTTGGAAACCTGCTGAGCATATAGGGGAAGTAATACTCCACCGAGCAGAGAACACTACCTGCTGACATGGTGGTCATGTCCCGTGGTCTCAGGCGGCCGACTTCACAGCTGCTGTACCTCACTGGGGTCTCATCGTGTTCAGCTGATTTGGCGGGTAGGAATTGCTTCATTCCTTTCCACCAGCCTGCAGGAAAAGAAGCCAACTTTATGGAATCATTGCTCCCTCGACAGGATTTACAATAAGGGCTCTCCAGTGACAGCATCCAGAGCGGGGACAATGCATAATGTGACATTATGGACCCATTTCTATACATTTATTCCATGATCTTTTACCTGCACGGTCCCAGTATGGCAAGTCATAAGTACCTTCTGTTTTCTTCTTTCTAACAGGGAGGAAAATAAAATAATTATTAGTGGCCTTTAGTGCAGACTATTTAGTGTTAAAAACTAATATTTCATAGACTGTATAAAATATAGCAGTCAGTCTCAGGTGGGAACAGTTCAGAAAAGACATGGCGATTCTGCTTCTCAACTACTATACAATATATATTCCTAGTGGCGTCGCTAGAGGGGGGCGAGGGGGGGCAATTGCCCCCCCTATGTTGTCCCTTGCCCCCCCGGGTGCCCCCCCGCTGATTCCCCAGAGTGAATACTAATGAGCGCTTCCATTATGGAAGCGCTCATTAGTACCGAAGGACCAGGAAGTGGTAAACGCTCTGTACTCACCACTTCCTGGTCCTCGGCTGTCGGCTGTGCAGGGCTGCGCACAGCGTAAGGTCGCTCTGTGACCGCACGCTGTGCGCGCCAGTTTAGAGCACAGTCGACTGAGGAGAAAATGGCAGGCGGCGTCCGTCCAGGAGCAGGAGAGGTAAGTGTTTTTAGTTTTTATTTTATAGAAAATGTGGCTGCTGGGGGCATTATGGGGGTTAATTGGAGGCATATGGGGCATTTGGAGGCATATGGGGGCTAATTGGAGGCATATTTGGGGGCTAATTGGAGGCATATGGGGGCATTTGGAGGCATATGGGGGCTAATTGGAGGCATATTTGGGGGCTAATTGGAGGCATATTTGGGGGCTAATTGGAGGCATATTTGGGGGCTAATAGGAGGCATATGGGGCTAATAGGAGGCATATGGGGCTAATAGGAGGCATATGGGGCTAATATGAGGCATATGGGGGCTAATATGAGGCATATGGGGGCTAATATGAGGCATATGGGGGCTAATATGAGGCATAATGGGGCTAATAGGAGGCATATGGGGGCTAATAGGAGGCATATTTGGGGGCATTTGGAGGCTAATTGGAGGCATATTTGGGGGCTAATTGGAGGCATATTTGGGGCTAATAGGAGGCATATGGGGCTAATAGGAGGCATATGGGGCTAATAGGAGGCATATGGGGCTAATATGAGGCATATGGGGCTAATATGAGGCATATGGGGGCTAATATGAGGCATAATGGGGCTAATAGGAGGCATATGGGGGCTAATAGGAGGCATATGGGGGCTAATAGGAGGCATATGGGGGCTAATAGGAGGCATATGGGGGCTAATAGGAGGCATATGGGGGCTAATAGGAGGCATATGGGGGCTAATTGGAGGCATATGGGGGCTAATAGGAGGCATATGGGGCTAATTGGAGGCATATGGGGGCTAATAGGAGGCATATGGGGCTAATAGGAGGCATATGGGGCTAATTGGAGGCATATGGGGGCTAATAGGAGGCATATGGGGCTAATAGGAGGCATATGGGGGCTAATAGGAGGCATATGGGGGCTAATAGGAGGCATATGGGGCTAATAGGAGGCATATGGGGCTAATAGGAGGCATATGGGGGCTAATAGGAGGCATATGGGGGTTAATTGGAGGCATATGGGGGCTAATAGGAGGCATATGGGGGTTAATTGGAGGCATATGGGGCTAATAGGAGGCATATGGGGGCTAATAGGAGGCATATGGGGGCTAATAGGAGGCATATGGGGCTAATAGGAGGCATATGGGGCTAATAGGAGGCATATGGGGGCTAATAGGAGGCATATGGGGGCTAATAGGAGGCATATGGGGCTAATTGGAGGCATATGGGGCTAATTGGAGGCATATGGGGCTAATAGGAGGCATATGGGGCTAATAGGAGGCATATGGGGTAATTGGAGGCATATGGGGGCTAATTGGAGGCATATGGGGGCTAATTGGAGGCATATGGGGCTAATAGGAGGCATATGGGGGCTAATAGGAGGCATATGGGGGCTAATAGGAGGCATATGGGGCTAATTGGAGGCATATGGGGCTAATTGGAGGCATATGGGGGCTAATTGGAGGCATATGGGGGCTAATAGGAGGCATATGGGGGCTAATAGGAGGCATATGGGGGCTAATAGGAGGCATATGGGGCTAATAGGAGGCATATGGGGGCTAATAGGAGGCATATGGGGGCTAATAGGAGGCATATGGGGGCTAATTGGAGGCATATGGGGGCTAATTGGAGGCATATGGGGGCTAATTGGAGGCATATGGGGGCTAATAGGAGGCATATGGGGGCTAATAGGAGGCATATGGGGCTAATAGGAGGCATATGGGGGCTAATTGGAGGCATATGGGGGCTAATTGGAGGCATATGGGGGCTAATTGGAGGCATATGGGGGCTAATTGGAGGCATATGGGGGCTAATTGGAGGCATATGGGGGCTAATTGGAGGCATATGGGGGCTAATTGGAGGCATATGGGGGCTAATTGGAGGCATATGGGGTCTAATAGGAGGCATATGGGGCTAATAGGAGGCATATGGGGCTAATAGGAGGCATATGGGGGCTAATAGGAGGCATATGGGGCTAATAAGAGGCATAATGGGGCTAATAAGAGGCATAATGGGGGCTAATGAGGCATAAGGGCTGATATGGGGGCTAATGAGGCATAAGGGCTGATATGGGGGCTAATGAGGCATAAGGGCTGATATGGGGGCTAATGAGGCATAAGGGCTGATATGGGGGCTGATATGAGAGGCATAATGAGGGCTAATGAGAGGCATAATGTGTCATCCACAGATGCCCCCATAACAGTGTGTCTTCCACAGATCCACCATAACAGTGCGCCTGTGCACTGACGAGAGACAGAAAGAAGGGGAAAGAATCCGTGGAAGCAAGCAGAGGACGGCACTGCAGACGACTGAATAGCTTCTTTTGTAAGTAAATTGCTTTATTATAACTGTATCCCTGCATATCGCAATTCTCTCGTATTTTGTAATCTTATTGATATATACTTATTTTGTTTGTGCCCCCCCATTTTTGACTGTGGTATCTTTGTGCCCCCCCTATATATTGTTCCTAGAGTCGCCACTGTATATTCCTTATACGTGGCATTAGTGCCGTTTGCCATGCAATAGCTTCTTTTGTCCAGCAGGTGTCGCTGGTGTAGTGCTTGTCAGTAGCAGAGTTTCTCACCTGTCTAACTGTGACTATAAGTACAGACTCCAGGTTACCATCCTGTATTGTATGTAGGACAAACTCCCCAATTTCTCATCACTTCCCCCATAGCCCCTCTTCTAATTAACAGGTATACATAACCCAAATTTTTTTTTACCAATTATAAACAGATACTAATTAAAATTAGTTTTTTCTAGACATTACACTTTTATTTTACATAAAGTTTAAAGAGTAATTTTTTATTATTTATTATTATTTTTTTTGGGGGTGGGGGGGGTCTAAATGCAAAAAACCGCAATTTAAAAAAAAAAAAGATTTTGCAATCAATTTTTACAGCGATCACTGTGTGGTATAAATGACATGTTAACATTATGTCAGTACGATTATGGCAATATTTTACTATACTGCACAATAAAAAGTTATGGGTTTTCTAAGATGGCGTGTCCTCTACATAGTTTATCAGTATGTAATCTGTGGGGGTCTGACACCTGGGACCCTGTTTGCCTTATGAAACAGCTGAACGGCGGGGGCGAGTCAGACAGTGATGACCTATTGGAAGCGTAGGTCATCAGGGAAAAAAAAAAAAAAAAAAAAAAATTGGAAAACCCCATTAATATAAAAATAATTATTTGTTTTTGTGTCACCATATTATGTGTTTTTTTTCACCAATCAACAGATCTGTGCGACGGCTTATTTTTGTGGGAAGATTTGACGTTTTCATTTGTACATTCTGATCATTTTTTTTCCCCATTTTTTTTTGGGTGGCAGGGTGACCAAATGTGGCAGTTTTGGCACTGTTTTTTAACTATATGTGTCAAACTGATCCCATCCAGGTAGTGGCTTCACTTGCGTCTGACCTGGAGGGTGCACTCACAGCACTTGCGAGATCAGCAAATCAAGAATGTACATGGGAACTAGCACCTGACTGGGATGTTCACTTATGTCCTAGGTCGGAAACGCATAAAAACGTTGTCCACATTAGTAAAAGGGAGACCTTTTCTTCCAGGAACAGCTCCACTCTTGTCCAGGTGCTCTGTCTCATACGGCAGCTTACCCTCATGGACACGAGAGGCGCTGCAACTAATGAAGCAGCCAAGTTTTTACCTAATTTTACACAACCCCTTTAAGTGTTCCTCTGCTCAGAGCAGGTGGGAGGTCACCTTTTCAGTAAACACCCAAAAATACCAATCGCACAGCAGTAGAATATCACACTTAGGCCTCTTTTATAAGGGCGTCGCTTGAGAGGGTCCGATAGGATGCGGGTGCTCCGCGGGAAAAATGCGCGATTTTTCCGTGCAAGTGCAAAGCGTTTTAGTGATTTTTGCACGCGCGTGAGAAAAATCTGCATGTTTGGTACCCAGACCCGAACCTGGACTTTTTCACAGAAGTTCAGGTTTGGGTTAGGTGTTGTGTAGATTTTATTATTTTCCCTTATAACATGGTTATAAGGGAAAATAATAGCATTCTGAATACAGAATGCTTAGTAAAATGCCCATTGAGGGGTTAAAAAATAAATAAAATTTAACTCGCCTCATCCATTTGGTCGCGTAGCGGATCTCCTTTTTTTCTTCAGGGCCTGGGTAAAGGACCTTTGATGACGTCACTGCGATCATCACCATGGTGATGGACCATGTGATGAGCGCAGTGATGTCAAAGGGCCTTTATCCAGGTCCTGAAGAAAGAAGAGGAGATCCGCTACGCGACCAAGTGGATGAGGCGAGTTAAATTTGTTTATTATTTTTTAACCCCTAATTTACTTTGCATTCTGTATTAAGAATGCTATTATTTTCCCTTATAACCATGTTATAAGGGAAAATAATAAAGATCGGGTCCCCATCCCGATAGTCTCCTTAGCAACCGTGTGTGAAAAATCGCATCTGCACTTGCTTGCAATTTCCTAGGTTGGGCATCAGAGCTCAGTGGTTAGAGTTTTAGAGTTCTAGCTTTGCACCGCATGGATTCTGGATTGGAGTCTAGATTTGTATGTTCTCCTTGTAATTGCGCGAGTTCTCTGGTATCCTCCAATATCGCAAACACACACACATATGTTAGGGTACTTTCACACTTGCGGCAGGACGGATCCGACAGGGTGTTCACCCTGTCGGATCCGCCCTTCCGCTATTTGCCGTGCCGCCGGTCCGTCCCCATTGACTATAATGGGGACGGGAGTGGAGCTTCGGCACAGCAGTTCGCAGTGAGAGGCCGCCGGACTAAAAAGTCGGACATGCAGGACTTTTAGTCTGGCGGCCTTTCGTGGTACACTGCCGTGCTGCGCCGGAGCTCCGCCCCCATTAAAGTCAATGGGGACGGAGCGGCGGTCTGGCGGCACTGCGAAATAGCGGAAGGACGGATCCGACAGGGTGAACAGCCTGTCGGATACATCCTGCCGCAAGTGTGAAAGTACCCTTAAAGGAAACAGGTCATCAACTTTATGCTGTCCATACCAACGGCAGTATAAAGTAGAGACAGGTGAGTGGATTTCAGTGATCTGTCATTTATAAGTTAAAAGTAAGTTGTTGCCGAGAACCAACATCACAATCATTGCAGACTGGGCCTGGAAAAGAGTCACGGCCACCTGAGAAGAGTCCTGGTTATTCATGAAGTCCTGCTCTCCTGCCCACCTGCTGATGACTGACCGTCTAATACCTAGTTTTCTCCCTTTCTCTCTAGGAGAGAACTGCCAATCAGCAGCAGATGGGTGAGTGCAGGAGATTAGGAATAACCAGGACTCTACTCAGGTAGATTTGACTGTATTCAAGGCCCGAGTGACACACCACTGAAATCAGCATTTCTGTCACTATTCTATGCTGCCCTCAGTGAGATCAGCATAAAGTTGATGACCGATTTCCTTAAAAGGGGTTTCCAGGGCTCAATATATTGATCAATGTCAGATCGGTGGGGGTCTGACTCTCGGCAGCACAGATCAGCTGTGTGACGGATTCTGAGGCCTATTCCCCAGCCAGTGACGTCAAGTCCATCGGTCCCATGGCGCTTGCGCAGCTCAGTCCCATTCAAGTGAATCGGATTCAGCTGCAATACCAAGCACAGCCACTATACAATGTACGGCGCTGTGTTTCGTACACTAGGGAGAGGCCTCTACAAAGAGGTGATTGGTAAAGGTGCTGGGAGTCGTACTCCCACCAAAATCACATAATGGAGGAAAGGTCATCAGTATTTAAATTTAGAAAAATGTGTTTCCTATGAAATTGCCTCTAGTGTGCGAGATACGGGAATAGATTGTGGGCCCCACTGAGAACAGAGGCCGACAAATCACTGTATAGCAGGAAATAAACGTAATCTAATCCTTATAATAAGCACCAGGCAGTTTGTGATGAACACTAATAGTGGAATACCTGATCTGGGATTATAGAAGGTTGACCATAGGAATTGTTCCTCTAGGGAAGCAGTGTGATCCCTCCTCTCCAATACACAAGCTTATAACACAATACAACGAGTCAAAATCGGACCAACCTGTTTCTCCAGTGCCAGGCGCAAACAAGCAGCACGATGATGCTGGTGCAGACCATGACTAACGCAGGGACCAGGATGGCTGCCAGGGGTACATCTGCAATCCATTAAAAAGAAGAACAGAGCGGCTTACACGCTGGTCACAGACCACATTCTTGTGTAGGTGATGAAGGAGTAACATCTTCCCCGTCACCAGTGTAACAAAAGCAATCAATTCACACCACACACAGCAAAAATCAGCTGCAACAGACTGATAACATGGAGGCAAAAGAAATGAATCCCTGTTAGTAGTAATATCTAAAAAAAATATCTGTAAGGCCTTGTTCACATCTGTTTCAGAGATCTGTCGCAAATGCAGCTGTCGGCTGGACAAAAAAATCCCAGCATGCAACGATTTATGTCTGGCTGAAACCTGGCATTTATGGAAAAAAATAAAAACAAAATAAAATCTGCCAGCTCACCACCAGACCCCATTGCAGTCAATGGGGGATCTGGTGGTGAAGGTAGAGGATCCAGCACGGCAGGATCCGTGAGATTCGGAGGCTACTCTGTGCCAAAACAGAGATGTGAACGAGGTCTAAGGGTCCATTCACACGTCCGTTTTTTCTTTCCTGATCTGTTCCGTTTTTTGCAGAACAGATCAGGACCAGATCAGGACCCATTCATTTTCAATGGGTCCTGGAAAAAAATCGGACAGCACAATGTGTGCTGTCCGTTTCCGTTGTTCCGTTCCGCATGTCCGTTTAAATATAAAACATGTCCTATTATGTTCCTGAAAAATCGGATCCTGGTACAATGCAAAGTCAATGGTTCCGCAAAAAACGGAAGACATTCGGATGTCATTCCGTATGTCTTCCGTTTTTTGCGGAATCCGTTCCTGGAAACACATAGCAATTTTTTTTTAATTTTTTTATTTTATTTTTTTTTCAAAGAAATCCAAACAACTTTATTTGATTATTGAAATGTATACATGTTTCCGTTTTTTTGCGGATCCGCAAAAAACGGATGACATACGGAAACATTTTCAGGAACAACGGATCCGCAAAAAACGGACCGAAATTCGGATTATAGAAAAATACTGACGTGTGAATGTAGCCTAACTTCTACGTCCAGGTTGGCATTTTCCATGACCTCAGTAAGATGGTGTGTAAATCCGATGGTGTGCACACGACCACCTGTATTTTGCGGTCCGCAAAAAATAATGATGACGTAATGGCACTTGGTACAGCCACTTGTGGGGCATAATTGTGCCTTTTCCTGACATATTACAAATAAGTATTGTATTGAGCAGAAGGTATAATGTGGTATAACCTGTGGCATTGGTCTTTCCATCAAAACTTTGGAAATGTGTCATAACCTAAAGGATCCCATTATAAATCAACAGGCTATGATTATAGTGTGAATAGAGCTCAAGTCAATTCACATTGTACTGCCGTTTACATTTCGGATAAGCGTTTTAATATAATATGAATCTGTATCAGTTGTATACAGTATTTGTGGACTATAAGACGCACCTATTTCCCAGGAAAAATCCCTGCATCTTACAGTCTGCCGTGAGGGTGCTCCAGCAATGCCAGACTGCTTCTTTAATGATCCAGCAGAACACTCATACACACGGTGCTCTGATGGATCGATGAGACAGCTGCTGACTGCTCTCTTTCCTTGCCCGACACAATCCATGTGATCAGTGTAGACAGGAGAGGAGAGAAAGATCATTTAGCTCAGGCATGCTCAACCTGCGGCCCTCCAGCTGTTTCAAAACTACAACTCCCATTATTCCCTGACAGCCTACAGATATCATCCTATAGAAGGGAATTGTGGGAGCTGTAGTTTTAAAACAGCTGGAGGGCTGCAGGTTGAGCATCCCTGATTTAGCTCATGGAGAGGACTGTGAGAAACACCTCCCTCCTCACGCTGAAGGTCCCCTGGCAGCAGGGAAATACACGAAAGCTCTTGACTTAGTGTAGCTAAAGGACTTTTGATGATGTCACCAGTGGGAGGAGTCAGACCAATAGGATGATGACTTCACAGTAGGTACCGTATTGTACACTGCAACTTGCGCTGCTGATACTCCTATCATGTCACCACATGCGCCATTGCTGTATGTTTCAATGGTCAAAAAAGATGACACACTAGGATTAACGGGAGCTGACCATAAACTGTTAACTCTCTCTATCCTAGACCATTAAGAGTTAGCGACATTGACCAGTCCATTTCATTAAATTACCAGGGAATTTCCTGTTGTCTAAACCTGAGTGGAGGCGTCTTATAGTCCAAAAATACAGGTATTTATGTTTCATGCTTCAGTATCACTAAGAGATTTGATCTGTAGGGGTGCAATCTCTAGGACCCCACCCATCCTGAGAATAAAGGGGCCACAGTGCTGGTTTAGTGCTACGTTTCTTTCTATGCAGTCCCACCGGGCCACCAGTCTTTGCAGGAAACTTTCAATTGAATGGGTTTTTGCGTCAGATCCCTGCACAGTGACTGGCGGTGGGTCCTCCACAAATAATAAAATGATTGCATAACCCAGCATACCATTATGGTTGCAGAGTTGCAGTAACCAGACACGGCCACTATGCAGTGCATGGTGCTGTGGTGTTCCAGTGCTGCAGCTAGTAAAAACACCTGATCGGCAGGGGTGTCGGGAGTCAGGTCTCTGCCCATCTGATATTGATGACCTAACCCAAGCATAGATCAGGCCTGGACAAAATCTTTTAAGCCTAACATACATATGGGCAATACTGCATGGACATACCATCTGCAAAACCATTAAGAGGAGAGTTCCATGCAAATTAATCTTCTGACGTGCCATAAAGACGAGGATGATAGCGGGGTCGTAGTCATGATTCCCCTCTACAGTGAGCACTTTATATTACAAAGGATAACCCCTATTTCAATGCATTAAAATGAGTCCATAAGCAGGAATACTGAGAATGTGCTTCTAAATATACGGGTCTGTAAGACATGTGCATAAGGTAAGGAGTGGAAAATCCCAAAATCCAAAAAGGTACAACCCAAGCCCTGCAGGGAATGACACAGTTAAGGAGGATCCATAGGCCTGCTGAGGATGAGTCAGTCCGTTCAGCAGAGTTCACAGCGCTCTGATGTCAGCCCTGACATTCCTGAGCCGGAGGCAGGCAGCAAACTATCCAAACCCTTCAATGGTTTTTAGGTGCGTCACGCTACAAGCTGAACACAGCCTCTCTGCACTGAATGCTGAAGAGCCAAACACTCAGACACCGTCAAGCCTGCACGATGCGTTCCATGTAAGAGTGTTACCTTTGGTAATATCTGGCGTCACCGTCGTGTTCTTGATCTCAGGAGGAGGGGTTGTCTTGTCCACTGGGAGCGGGTTGTGTTTGGCACGCGGCACAAATGCTGGAGGAGCTGTTAGTTTTGGAATGGACGCTTATAAAAAGGCAAAAAAAAACCAACATACATAGAAATTAAAATCTGTTGTCCTGTAGATGTATACACAGTACAGAACCTGAAACATTATAGTTTTAGATGTTTTATCCGTTGTGCTCATTTGGCATCCATGGTTCTTCTGACGGATCGGAATAACGGAAAACAAAACAGTGATGAGAACCCGGCCTAAATAACGGATTCCACTGGCAATGAAAGCCAACCCTGGGGTTACAGGGGCCAGACCCTATTACGACCCTCTTGGTCGGCTTGTATTTACAAGGGCAGAGAACCCTTTACCAAGAAGGAGAATGCAATATATTTCAAGAACTAGACCAGGCATCCTCAAACTGCGGCCCACCAGCTGTGGCAAAACTACAACTCCCAGTATACCCGAACAGCCTACAGGTATCAGCCTACAGCAGGGCATTGTGGGAGTTGTAGTTTTACAACAGCTGGAGGGCCGCAGTTTGAGGATGCCTGAACTAGACAGACCCCGCTCATCATACACAGAGAAACGGTCTCTTACCAGGTATGAACTGGCACCCAAGCAGCTCCACTTTCATGGCAATCTTCTGGTTCCAGCTTGTGGGTCTGATCTTCACAAACCTTGCCACTATGGGAGGAATTAAGTTGTTTCGGACTTCTTGGAAGTAGTCAGAGTTTGCTTGAAATACCTGCAATGTGGAATATGGGGCAAGATAATCAATGGAAATTTTGGTCAGGCGATTAGGTTATTGGGTAGACTGATCTATGTATTACATAGAGCCTAACGCATGTCAAAATCTACATCCAGAATGGCCTTTAGGCTTATGGATTATGTCCAAGATGTAGAAATGAATTAGGGTTTGAAACACCTCCAGTGGCATTATCCCAAATAATTTCACTAGTAGAACAAGACTTTACAAAGCATAAATATCTTCAAATTTATTAAAGGCTATGGACACCTGAGAATTTTTTTTACAAGGGGATTCTACTCATTTTGGGCAAAAAAATAAAAATCCAACTGGTCTTTATTAAAAATGTTTAGTCGTTTCTCAGATACAAGGGAGAAAATTAAGTCTGCCTGTGAGCTGTCAGTTTGTTTTCTTTCAATCCAGTCATCTGATGGCTCATGTGTAGCTCTGATCTCAAAACACTTATTTAAGCCATAGTTTTATCAGTTTGATAAGAACTGAGCCGTTATGAGGTCAGGAGATCAGAGATGAGAGCTACACATGATGGGATTCAAAGAAAACAGACTGCGACTGCTTGCAAATAGACTGATTTTTAACCCTTGTAACTCAGAAACGGATGCATTTTTTTTATAAAGACCAATTGAAAAAAATAGTTTTTAGCTCCAAATGAGTAAAATGCAATCATAAGAAAATGGCCCCGTAGCCTTTAAACTCTGTGCTCCCCACCACACTCCAACAGAGCCTGCTACATGTGCAGCAGATGGCACCAAGGGGTTCATAATGGAGTAATTGTCCATTACGAGTAATACGATCACTGGCATTTACCGGTCTGGGGTCAACCAGTCTATTACATCTACAATCCTGACAATGATGATTTTATATAGTGCATTTCTTTCATGAACCTCTTAAGACATGGCTAACTTTACCTTGTCTCTGTCCACGTTGGGCTCTCTGTACATTGTCCACTTTGCACCATCTTCACTGTACTCCATTTTATATGCTGTAACATAGTAATTGTGGGTGGACATTGTGGATCCAGTGGTTAGGATACCTATCAGAGGGAAGGATTTCATAGGTAAGAATTCTATTTTGCAGAGTTTAAAATTATTTTACAATTTGCAATATACCATTATTAATCTTCCAGCTTTGTCTCGTCGCCTGCCTCTCCTGCCGACATTGCACCCTCCTCCTGAGCACTTAAAGGGGTTGTCTCATCACAGACAATGGGGGCATATCACTAGGATATGCCCAAATTGGTCTTATAGGTGCTGGGACCCACACCTATATTTGGAATGGAGCCCCACAAAGTGGTGGCTGGAGGACTCTGGTCCGGCCACCACCAAGCGCTCTCCCCATGGAAGTGAATGGGAGCACACTGCACATGACCGGCCACCGTTCCCATTCACTTCTATAGGCTTGACGGAAATAACCGACCCAGCGCGCGGGTATTTTCAGCGGCCCCATAAAAAAAAAAAGAATGGAGGGCGGCTGCGCATGCACCCTCTATCACTATCGAGGCTCCGCCCCCGATATAGGTGTGGGTCCCAGCGGTGGGACCCACACCTACAAGACAATGGGGGCATATCCTAGCACTAGGCCCCATTGTCTGAAATGGAACAACCCCTTTAAAAGGTGAAATAACCTGCCTGGAAGTTCTCTTTATCTACCATCAATCTCCGTTAGCGAGAACAGCCCCTGATAGACATGAGATGAGCAAAGCGACTTTAGATGCTACATCCGAAGTTGCTTCGCTAAAAAATTCGTTATAATACTGTTCAGAGATTCATCTCTGTACAGTATTAGAATGTATGGGCTCCGATGAGCCGAAGTAAGTCATTCATGAAGTCTTGTGAGACTTCGGGTCCAAGGTACCACTCGGAACAGAAGCCAAAGCTCGGGTTCAAGTTTTGAAGTGGTTTTTCACTGTAATAAATTACCAAAGTTATTCAACGAAGTCAAACGCGACTTTGTGAATAACTTACTTTGGCTCATCAGAGCCCGTACATTCTAATACTGTATGGACACTAATCTCTGTACAGTATTATAACACATTTTTAGCGAAGCGGCTTCGGATGTAGCATCTCTATTAGGCATCTCGCACGTAGTCTCCTAGATGCCACCAAGGGTTGCAGTGATTCAGACTGATACAGAAGCACTTTTTGTTTTTAACTTGTTGACGTTTTTTCTATTTGGTGACAACTATTGGAGGCAATATTTGACTAAAGAGGCATTTCGTGTGTAAACCTTAGTTTCAGAGTGCATAGGGACACCCACCAACTGGTAATATCTAGTTGTCAGTTTATTTTGATATTTTTAATTGGAATAACAGAGGAATGGCACAAGACAGGTGCAAGAAAAGATGCTCCAGAACTGTTAGTAGAAGAAGAATTATTTACTGTCAGGAGAGCAGACAGGTCCTCTTTAACGCCACTGGGGTGGCATTTGGACATTATGGAATTGTGCGTTTTGTTTTGAGTGGTGGGGGTGTCATTAAGAGTAGTTTGTATATGTTAGAACAACTGGTATATGGTCACGGCAGGGACTGGTACTACTCAGGTATATCTGGGGTTTCCGAGCTGGCTCCTTGACCTGGAGAAGGATTTGTGCAGGTCAGGGGTAAGTAATTTTATTTTACAAGGGTGTCAGTCTTACACCCCTCTGTGGTTTACAATGCGCAGTATGATTTTTAGTTGAGACCCCTTAAGAGCACTGCTACCTTATGCAACAGTCGTGCCGCTGTATTGAAACTTGTAAGGCTATGAATATGGAAATCTCCACCACAATGCCAGGAAAAGTATGAAGGTTTGTACAGACCTGTGACTTTTGTCAGCTTGTTCAGATCGATCTGCAGCCACTGGTGCTCATCGCTGGGTGATGCAGCCCAGGCGGGCCCCTGTTTTTTCAGTCTGGCCCTCTCAGGCTTCCATATATTAATCTGCCCTGCAAGGTCTGTCCATTCCAGAACCGACTGAGGCGGTTATTTGAGAATCAGGAATAGCCCCGTTTTCCATTCCCAAAAATCCATAGCAGCCTATAGAAAAATCACGATCACATATATATATATTTTTTTTAAATGTACATTTTATGTGAATTTCCACATCTCTATTGAGGCTAGTACTGCATAGTGTGGTGACCCAATATGGGCAGATATCAATGTAACCTCCACAAATTACAACCTATACTTCAAAATCGGAGCGGGAAGCGAGACACATCTAGTGCAAATTTACAGAAATCTGGAGAAAGTCTAGCACCCAAGTTGTGCTTATAAATGAAATCTGTGTCTTAGGATCTGCTTACATATGCGTTGGAACCTCATTTGGTAATTTTGTCAGATTTGATGGAAAAAATAGCGATGTATACGGTGCTTCTCTTGCTGTCACACCACCAGAATCCAAGATGGAACCCACAGGACCCCATTATAAAAGTCAATGTGTCCTCTGGGACCCACTGGGATTCACTGTACCATGGATACGGCACAGCATCGTGGCCTTTGTAAGAGGGTTTGTACCCGTGAAAAAATATTCTAGTTTTCAAATCAGCACCTGGATCTGAATTTTTTTGTAATTGCATGTAACAATATTAAAATTTAGCATAGCCACCAAGTTATTCAAAAGAAATGTATCTGTATAGCGCCACCTTCTATTTCTTTGATCTGCTCACTGAGAAGGCCGCACATGCTCAGTTTCATCCTTCAACTGCCTCCTGAGCTGTGATAGGTAGAGCATGGACACGCCCCCTTAGCTCTAGCAGAAAAGACCCTCCCCTTGAGCTGTCAGCTTGATATAAATCTAGCAGAGCAATGAATGGGGAGATCTCTGGATCCATGTGCGGTACAGGGCTGGTTCTAGCTTTGTTAGAAAGAGGTAGTAATTTTCTATTGATCTCTCTGATGTTTATATTTTTTACGTTAGTCATGGTATAACCCCTTTAATCGGAATGTATCATCAGAAAATGACCTAAATCTTTTTAGACTAGTGATTTTTTTAAAATTTATTCTCTATGTCACCATCTATATTTAAAAAATAAATAAAAATAATTGTAAAAACATGAATCCAACATGCAGTTTTCACGCTGACCACTAGACCAAAAATAAGTCAAAACTTCCTACCATTTGACAGCAGCCAGATGGGCCAAAGACAATGACTTTGTTAACTTCTATGGGAGAGTCAGAAGGGAGCGGATAAGCTCAGATATTACCTTTTGTGACTGGTGGATCCTGTGTCATCATTATAGAGGTGCTATCTGTCATTGTAATTCTGTCTGTGATAATGAGATGACTGCTGAAAAGTTACGTGTACAGAACAGGAAGTCCCAACATATTTTATGCCTAGCAGTCAGTGTGAAAACTGCATAATTTTAAAAATTACTTAAGGAAAAAAAAAATATATATAAAAAAAGTAAATTGAACAAAAAATTGTGATTTTAAACAACTGGTCATTTTCTGATGACACATTCCTTGTAATCTTTCAAAGCAGTCAACTGAAAAGGAGTCTGAGTATTACCATTACTTTATTATAGCAATGAATAATATACATACCACTAGTCTTGAATGTGAAGAGTGTAGATGACAAAGAGCCCCTTTAAGAAGAAAAAATATATAAAATAACAGGCCTTTAATATTATTAGGTCCCAGAAAAATCCCTCCAAACATTTTATTTGGTACTTTTGAAACTGCATAATTTTTCTAAGACTTTCCAATAGTTAAAACACTCTGATCATACAGAATCTGCAAAACTTCTGCTCTTTGTCCGCAGCAAGGATCCTGCAGGTCAGTGACAGGACCGGCATCCAGTTTTACAGCAATTCTGTGTCCAATCATTTTACATGCACAGTTTGCCAATGACCGAGAATAAAGGGAACAGAGGACTACTACTAATACTCACGTCGTAGATGTAACATTGTTTGCCTGAGCAGTGTCATAATACGCAATGCCGTTACTGATCACAACGCTTATTGGTCCTCCGAGTGCGTTAGACACCACCCCTGCATGTATCCCCGCCATGCACAGCAACGATGACTGAAAAATAACATATCTTCAATACACATGAGCAGATGGAATAACCACTCTTCATATTATACTGTCACACTACTACCAGGAGAAGCCGTGCAACCAGCATCACCAAGACATGCTATCACATACTGCATACCACCACAGCAGCACAGAGGATCATTGGTTGGCTATACTGGCTACAGGTATATTCATAGTGTGTGCTGTGATCAAATTACTAAAAATATGTGAATGCATAAGAAATAATAGTAACAAAAAATAAAATGACAAAAAAATAAAATAATTGGGATCAATGAGGCACAGGATATTACTGTCCAACAAACTGCAGACAAGTGACGCCAGCCATATTAAACAGGAGGCAAATAGAGGTACAGTAGGGTCCCGAAGATGTCCCTAGCCATGTGCATAAAGCCCCTAGACTAGGACAGCTCATCACCATTATACTTAGTCTCCACCGTACAAAGCCAGAAGGTGCAGTCTCAGAGATGATAGTCGTTATGGAGGTGGACGGGATCTTTTACATACAGTAACTATGGGTTTGTGCTATGCATTGGGCGCAGCACTGTGATGACACACATGGCATATCATATACAAAGCATTTACTGTAATATCACATGCACAATGGTCATGAACTCTGAACTTTTCAACTGTGAAATTTTTCGGGATAACACAATAAAGGCCATCAGTAATTCCATCAGTTTAATGAGTGTAAAGTGCCTGCGTGTGTGGAGGCCCTGGCCGCCCGGCATTCCTAGACACATACATCTGATGCACTGGGAAAAAGCTTATAAGACTTGACAGCTCCCAACCTAGAGAGCAATTGCTTTGATTACCAAGTTCTCAAGTAAAGTTTCTTCAAGGTAAACTAAACTTTATAACGACTACACAACTTAGGGAAAGCTATTCCCATCTTGCAAAGTCATGGTGTATCACTGGGAGAAGCCATTATTTTATGATCTGTAGAGGTCCCACCACTGGGAAGAATGAAGGTGCTGCGTCCTCAAAATTTTCCTTGCACAGCTGGATAGTTGAATGTGCCATCTCCATTGGTTTAAATGAGATCGCGCTGTAGCTTCCTGCACAGCAGGTGGTTGGACGCCACTCTGTAGGGAAAAACAGGGGACACCAAACTAAACCAGTTCTGCAGGCCCTTCGTTCTCAGGCCGGTGGGAAGTCCCAAGGTGGGGCCTTTAGCAATCATAGTGCTCATCTTCAGGACAAGTCAAACTTGGACCAGAGGGGGTCTGATTTCCGGCACCCCCGCTGTTTTAAGAGGCTCCGGTGAGTGCTGTGGCCTCTTCCTAGGCCAGTGACGTCACATTCATCGGTCACATGGCCTCTTCCTAGGCCAGTGACATCACATTCATCGGTCACATGGCAGCTCAGTCCCATGTAACCCAGCCATGTAGATCGCTGAGTTAGCTATGCTGTGAGGAGGCCGCCGCGATCACTGGTGCTGGAAGTTGCACCTCCACCATCAGATATTGATGAACTATCCAAGAGGACAGGCCATCAATAATGTATTCCTGGAAAACTCATTTAAAGAATGAATTAAAAATGGTATTACAGCCATTTCATCAGAGGGAAATACAGGTGTACATGGTACATAGGGAAAGGAACCTATAGGTTCCTACAGAAAGTTGTACAATCAAGAGCGAAAAAAAATATATATACATACATCTCTGTAACCAACTGGGATAGTTCCTGAGATTTCTCCAAAAGGTGTCAGACAACCGGCCGGACAGTACTTTCTGCAAGATTTATGAAAAAAAAAAAAAAAAAGGTACTTTGTTGCACAGCCTAGATAGTATTACTTATGGTGACAGCAAGCAAAACTTATCCCGAGAGAACAGCTACCCACTAATAGTTTAAAAGGGTTCTCTGGGAATTAAGAAAAGGAAAATACTTAAAGGGGTTCTGCACTTTCAATTAACTGATGATCTATCCTCTGGATAGATCATCAGCTTCTGATCGGCGGGGGTCCGACACCCGGGACCCCCGCCGATCAGCTGTTTGAGAAGGCAGCTAGCCGCGCCCACTCTAGTTGATACAAGTCGTGACGTCAGTGGGCGGGCGGCCAGGCGGTAAACAGTGAGAAGGCCGCAGCGCTGCTGGAGCGCCGCTGCCTTCTCAAACAGCTGATCGGCGGGGGTCCCGGGTGTCGGACCCCCGCCGATCAGAAGCTGATGATCTATCCAGAGGATAGATCATCAGTTAATTGAAAGTTCAGAACCCCTTTAAATATTGCTTTATGATGAATATATTCCCAAATACATTTCATTAGTTAGAATTGTTCGTTTTGTCTGGGGAGCAATCATTACCGAGTTCGGTAAAAGGTTTCTTACATTACAAATTAATTCCTGAAGTTATTACCCGAAGTCCCGGGAGACTTCTCAAAGTAATAACTTTGGCTCATAGGAGCCAATACATTCTAATACTGTACTGAGCGCTCGCTCCGTACAGTATTCTAACAAATTTTTGGGCGAATCGACTTCGGATGTTTCATCCAAAGTCGATTCGCTCATCCCTAATTATGATCCTGAACAGAGATTCAGCTGAAGATCATCTTAAACTGTATTCAGGATTATAATCCCTGACCAGCAGAGCAGAGCGCTTTACCTCAGTGTTGTGAATTAACGTGTCCCCCTGTGTGATTAGGACAGGTTTTGTCTGTACTAATAGGACGGCGGCCATTTTATTGCTCCTAATAATTGCTCCCTAGACAAAATGAACCATTATAGCTAATGAAATGTATTTGGGAATATATTTATAATAAAGCAGTATTTTTTGTAATTTTATTTTCTTAATTCCTGGAGAACCCCTTTAAGATAAGGTGTTTTATTAGAATCTAACATTATATCTACGGTATGTCTTTATGATAGATACAGATTCTCCCCGCAGAGATCCAGCTACTAGACAGTCTTAGGTGTAATGCCCCCCGGGAAAAAAGTATGCAAAAAAGAGTGAAGAAAAGGGTCTCTAGTCCTATCCCTACAAGAGGCAGTCTTCTTTCTCCTGGAGGACAGCGATTTTGCACATCTCCACAATAAGCGTAATCATTATGTTAATGGATACTTAACACACTACCTGTATTCAGGTTCAGAAAACCGGCTTGCCTTCTCCAAACAGGTTATAAGATCTGGAAAGTGAAGGATACGATACACATCAAGAACAGAATGTCAGAAGCTAGAACATAACTATACGGATTGTAGACGTCTAGGGGTCTTCAGGGTGGGCCCTTCACTGAACAGTAATATGAAGCTCAGTCTCTTCATATTTGACCCAGGTATTTTCTGATTCCCAAATATAAAGTCAACAGGGCTGTAATGCACACGTGATCCTCAACGACTAGAGGGAGGAAACTGGATAACAGATCAGAAAGGTGGCCATATAACCAAGTTATCTGTCGGCCAGACAGCTAATCCTCGTGCATGTGTTCTCAAAATGGAGAAAGGAATAAACTGTTGCCAGACACCGCCAGCAGTGACGTATGTCCTCCGAGAATAAGGACTATGCAGGTTGAAATCGATGGGGGAGAGTCGGGAGGCCCATATACATTAGATGGCCGGCTGATCCTGCCAAAATAGGCATGTTCGGCCAGTGTTCTGCTAATATATGGTTATTCACTGGTCACATCATGGCTGAGGGCAGTGAATAGCAGCCCTGATACACATGACGAGAGACAGGACATTACACTTGCAGTCCACAGGGAACCAAAAGAAGCATTGACAGGACGCCCAGCACTGGAACAGAGCGCCCGGTGAACATGCGATTGGATTATTTTTTTTTATGTTAAATGCATTCCAGCCCTTAAAGGGGTTGTCTGGGTTCAGAGCTGAACCCGAACATATCCCCATTTTCACCCAGGCAGCCCCCCTGACATGAGCATCGGAGCAGTTCATGCTCCAATGCTCTCCTTTGCCCTGCGCTAAATCACACAAGGCAAAGGAGTTCCGGTGACTAACCGGGCTCTCCATGGGGCTGCCAGGAAGCCGGGTGACGTCACTGGCACTGATGGGCGGGCTTTAGCGCTGCCCTAGCCAGTAAAACTGCTAGGGCAGCGCTAAAGCACGCCCATCAGAGCCGGTGACGTCACCGAACACACTGCAGGGCAAAAGGAGAGCATCGGAGCATGAGATACTCTGATGCTAACATCAGGGGGGTTGCCTGGGTGAAAATATGGGTATGTCCGGGTTCAGCTCCGAATTTTTTTAACTGATGACCTCATATACAATTACTGAGCAGTACTGATGTGAATAATGCAATTGGGGTCAGATATAAAACCTGCTGCTCACTCGTCCTCCCCCAACCCTTTCCACAGACTTCTATGGGATAATGTAACACGATCCCTCAGTGAACAGGCAGCACGTCTTGGCCTCACAACACACAGAATTATCACAACAGTAGGAATGCATTACACTCCCCAATCTTCAGACAGGACGAGCAGTGCTGGTTTGTATCGGCTTATTACATAGGCTGATGCAAAGTATATGGGGGAGGAACGATCGCTACCGCAGGTGATCCTTCCACGTTCAGTTCTAATGATTATCGGCAGCATGCTGCTAAAAATCAGAGGCAATCTGCCACCATCGAGGATTTGCTCATCTCTCAACTGAAATGCAGCACGACTGCAAGGGGCAATTATCAGGAATACGTGTTTCTACGAATGCTTCTTCCCGATATTTGTCAACATATTTAATAGCTGCCCAGGAAAGGAGGGTGAGAAAACAGCCAATAACTGCAGAACAAGGCATTTTTTCTGGTCAGATATTACGAAGCTTCTTTTATTCACAGGGACTATTGATTTATGCTAAGATGTGTGAGAAGTAAATGTTCTTGTTATAGGTTATACTGCAAGGACTCGTCCACAATGCCTCCACACCTCCACTAATCATTTCCACTGTTCTGCTGCATCCTAAGGGCAGATCCTGAAGATGACTGACAGCAGTGGGGACCATGCCCCCGGACAAAACAGCACAGCATGCTGGCAAAGGACCCACCAATGAACACACCCCATACACGGGCATCTTTCTAAACATATCACCCCTGGTTTATGGGATAAAACTAGTGACAGGTCCCTTTAAAGCGTGCACTCCCTTTAGGTCTGAATACTCGAAGCTTCTCTGTGTCCTCGGGATGAGACGTCTTTACATTTATATCTAAGACAAACTGAAGCAATGAAAGGGAATTGATGTGATCTCAAGGGCATTGTGCTCGTAAGGAGAGGAAATAAACAGCTTGGCCTTCTTGGCTCAGAGACAGAAGCAGAGATTTCCATATTTCTCCCAGAAAAAGGGACAGAATAAATAAATAACTGGAGCACAATGGGAAGAGACAGAACGGAGACGGACAGCTATTTGAAGAGGACTTGTGCTTGGTAGGCTTGAGCAAATCGAGCTCCGAATCATAGATCCAAAGTCGATACGTTCAAAAACTTTGTGGTTAAAGGGAACCTGTCACCTCAAAAATGCGTCTACACCCGCCAGCAGTACCTCGCAGCCTTAATAATCATACTTCATCCTGTTGTCCGATGCTGCGCAAGTGCAAAAAACGCAGTTTTATTTTCCATCAGCGCTATAGTACCGGCCAGCTTGAAGTCAAAAGGGGCAGCAGCCTCCTTATTTCAAGTCAAGGTAACCACGGCCCCTAACCGTCCCCTCTTGCCTAAAAGTGACAGCCTGCAGTCCCCAAGTCTTGTGCATGCGCATTGCGCCGCTGAAACCTGGCTAACAACGTCAGCAGGAGGTGGGATAGCACATTACTACAGAGTGCACCGCGCATGCGCGAGACTTGGGGACTCACGGCCGCACTGCAGGCTGTCACTCTCAGGCAAGAGGGGACGGTTACTTTGACTTGAAGCAAGGAGGCCGCTGCCCCCTTTGACTTGAAGCTGGCCGACACTATAGCGCTGATTGAGAATAAAACCGTGTTTTTTTTACCTTACGCAGCATCGGACAACAGGATGATTATGAACAGGCTGCGGGATACTATGAGGTACTGCTGGCGGGTGTAGATGCATTTTTGAGGTGACAGGGTCCCTTTAATGCTGTTTTCGTACGGCATTAAAACATATTCATTTTGTGATATTTCTGTCAATTACTACGGTGTTCATAGCTGCGTATTTATAAACATTTTAAAATAGGAATCTGAAGTGGGCTTTGGTACCAAGGTACCAGCTAGTACCAAAGCCCAAAAGCCCACTTCGGATTCCTATTTTAAGATGTTTTTGAACACACAGATAGGAATACAGTAATAATTCACCAAAGTCTTTCTGAACAAATCGACTTTAGATCTATGATCCGAAGCTCGATTCACTCAAGCCTAGTGCTTAGCCAAACAGAACGTGCACGTGTACGAGGGGGGGATTTGGGGAGGCTCCCACAGCGATCATCCAAATCTTCATGAACAGGAAAGTACTGTCACTAACTAGAAAGATTTGCCATTCTGGAATCTACAAAAGGCTAATGAAATAATTTTGTTGCCACCCAGCTTTCCCGGGAACTGATAACTAAGAAACAGTTAAAATAACAGAAGAAATAAATCTGGCTGCATACACAGAACCCACGTCTGCAGAAAGCAAGGCTAAGCTTACAAACCAACTCCAGTCTTCGTCGGTGTAGTGTGCGTCATACCCTCTGGATACACAGATGGAAGGCGATACATTGGTAAGGAGGAACAGCCAGGAAACCCCAATCAGCCCCCACAACATCAAGCTTTACGCCAATGCAAAGCAACCGATACCTGTTTTATTTGAGGTGGAATACGAAGCCAGAAAGCCTCTCCCAGAGATGTGGATCCCGCTCATGAACAGCACTGTGACCTCATGGCTCTTGGACTCGACGACGTCTTCTGGCTTTAATACCAAGCCGCAGTACTTCGCCCCTGGCCAGAGTGGGAGAGACAGGAAAGGTTTAATGGAGAGAAACAAGTGACTTCCAGCAGGTCTACATCAGCTTCCACGTTAACAGTCATTTCTTCTTTCAATGCAGTGTGCCTGGTACTACAGCAAATTTACTTGAATGGGGTTGAGGTGCATTACCATGCACAGCCACATGTAGAGATGGGGCGCTGTGTCTGGCCGCAGACTAGGTGGATGGGGTTTTAAGAAAGCCATCCGTATGGAGTGGAAAAAAGCTAATTATGTTGAGGATGTCGTGAATGGTCACTGGGTTTCACTCAATGTATAGGTTCTGATACATGTAGTGCTTGCTTTTTGCATATCAGCCCTGGTCGTGCGCATCTGCACATAATTTCATATTGTTCGGAGGTGCTGGTCTTAGACTTTTTCCAGCGTGCAGGTGCCCACAGAGAGGGCTCTGAGTGCTGCCCCTGGCACCCGTGCCATAGGTTTGCCACCAGTGCCCTAGTGTAATGAACCCCCCAAAAGGACGAACAAACATAGAATCAAACAAAACACCACAAACAAAAAGAAGTGTGCTAACAACTATAACATATACAGAAGCCCCCAGAGGGGTATCTTGAGCCGGTAGATCTTACCGGTCCAGTAGTATTGCACAATGCAGACGTGGCTCAGAGTTACATTCACTTAATGATACCTTTCCTTCGCATTCGTGTTCTTGACGATCCTTCTTTCTCACCATCAAGCGTCATGTTTAGCTTCTGCATGTGCAGGGGACGGGACTAGGGGTCCTAAACTGTCTCTAGTATGCCCTAATGAGGCCAGTACACCCTTAGGACCTCCTAATACGGGGTCATAGCCCTGAAAAGAGCGGCCCCATCCGGAACCTGGCCCTGTTAATAAAACCCTAGACAACCCTAACTATATGTGCAGTGATACCTACTGGGGGAGTCCAGGTCTAAATTGACTAAGGTGACTACCTCTTGAAGCTCATCAAGAGAATGCCAAGAGTGTGCAAAGCAGTAATCAAAGCAAAAGGTGGCTACTTTGAAGAACCTAGAATATGACATATTTTTAGTAGTTTCACACTTTTTTGTTATGTATATAATTCCACATGTGTTAATTCATAGTTTTGATGCCTTCAGTGTGAATCTACAATTTTCATAGTCATGAAAATAAAGAAAACTCTTTGAATGAGAAGGTGTGTCTAAACTTTTGGTCTGTACTGTATGTTTCTGCACAGAGCGGTATGCGGTCTCCTGAGAAGCACAAGATGAAGCAGCTGCTCAACACGCCAACAAGAAAAAAGGGACATTGGAACCACAGGGTGTCCTTGCATGGATGAGCCCTGCCACACGCACGCTGCACTCCATGTATTAGAAGATAGTCCATCCCCGTGTCCCCTGATGATTCCTGGGGCTGTTTAAATCCGATGAAACGCGTTGGGACACTCTTCTTCATCTCGTGCTTCTCAGGAGACCGCATACCGCTCTGTGCAGAAACGCACATCAACTTAGACCTTGACTCCCCCAGCAGGTATCACTGTACATATTGCTAGGGTTGTCTAGGGTTTCATTAACAGGGCCAGGTTCCGGGCGGGCCGCTCTTTGCAGGGCGAAGCAATTAGGGCATACTAGAGACAGTTTAGGACCCCTAGTCCCGTCCCCTGCACATGCAGAAGTTAAACATGACACCTGATGGTGAGAAAGAAGGATCCACACGAATGCAAAAAAGGTATCACTGAGTGACTGTAGCTCTGAGCCACGTCTGCATTGTGCAATACTACCGGACCGGTAAGATCCACCCGTTTTTTTCTACCGGCTCAAGATACCCCTCTGGGGGCTTCTGTATATGTTATAGTTGTTCGCACACTTCTTTTTGGTTGTGGTGTTTTGTTTGATTGTATGTTTGTTCGTCCTTTTGGGGGTTCATTACACCAGGGGATTCTCTAGGCTTGTCCCTTTTGTGTATTTTTTATACCTACTTTATTAAAAGTTAAGTCTTAATTTGTGATACTGGCCCCCCCTTAAAATGTTTTATCTGTAACATAGCCAAGACGGATCTGTATTGAACACCATTGAAAGTCAATGGAGGACAGATCAGTTTTCTATTGTGCCACTGAAATCTGATCCATCCCCATTGACTTACATTGTGTATCAGGACGGATCCATTTGGCTCAGTTTCATTAGACGGACACCAAAACGCTGCAAGAGGATCACCAGACATGGAGGATCACCAGACATTTGCCTTGCAAATGATAGGGAAAAAAAACTGACACGGATCACGGACGCGGATGACAATCTTGTGTGCATCTGTGTTTTTTCACTGACCCATTGACTTGAATGGGTCCGCGAATCGTTGTCCATGGAAAAAAAGAAAATAGGACAGGTCATATTTTTTTCACGGACTGGAAACACAGATCACGGACGCGGATGACAAACTGTGCATTTTCCGAATTTTCCACAGACCCATTGAAAGTCAATGGGTCCGCAGAAAATTGCGGAAAACGGAACAACGGACACAACAACAGTCGTGTGCATGAGGGCTAAGTCAGATACTGCCGTTCACTGCAGGACCTCAGGTGACTATGAGGAGATCAGTCTGGTTTCTGGCATCAGTGCTGGGTTTTGGCCACACAAAAAACCCTGCAGGCACCAGTGTTTTTCCGCCCAACACCCGGTACGCATGCTGGAAACCAGCAGGATCCCATCATAATTTTTTGCATGATTAAAGGAATGTATCATTAGAAAACTATTTAAATCAAGTTTTATGTTAAACACATTTTTTAAGAATTACCGGTGATGTTTTCGAAGAGGCCACTAAAGCAAAATAATAGGCGCCACTTCCTGGTTTGTACAGATCATTTTTCAGCAGTCATCTCATTATCACAGTAGGGATTACAATGACCCATCACATACAACGGTAACACAGGGGCACCATTCACAATAGGTGATCATCATAGCTTATCAGCTCCCTCCTGACCTCTGCACAGGTCAGAGACCATGTCCAGAAAACCCTTGAAATGCTCAATGAGTTCAGTCTATTGCAGGGATTCTCAACCTGCGGCCCTCCAGCTGTTTCAAAACTACAACTCCTAGCATGCCCTATAGCTGTAGGCTGTCGCATGCTGGGGGTTGTAGTTTTTCAACAGCTAGAGCATCCCTGGTCTATGGCCCGTGGTGGCTGTAAAGCATCTCTCTAAATGCTGTTACCAACCACTCAGGCAAGATGGTCGCCCCCACAATCATGTTCTGGAAACAGAATAAATAAAAAAATCTGCAACCAGAAAAGAAAAAAAATAACTGTTTAGAAAAAAAAAAAAAGGACACGTCTTGCCATCTGGTTTTAACTGGCAGAAACAAAAATTATAGGCGACACATTCCCTTTAAAGGGATTCTGTCACCTCCCCTCAGCCAAAAAACGATTTTAAAGCAGCCATGAAGCACAGCTTACCTGGATTAGGCTGTGCTCTTTTATCTTGCAATCCGTCCAGCAGTTACTGCAAAAAACGACTTTTATTGATATGCAAATGTGTCCTGAAGGTGCCCAGAGGGGCATTTTGTTGTTCTTAGAGAGCCCAGTACTGCCCCTCTTACAGTGCCCAGCCCGCCTTCCTTGCACTGTCTAACCGCCGCCCCCAGCCTGCCACAGCCTCTCCTCCCCCTCCCTCACGGCCGAACGAACTCTCGCACAGGCGCAGTACCCACTGAGGGCTGCGCCTGTGCGATCAGCAGGAGACTGAGGGCAGGAGCTTCATCCTCGTCACTGGGCATGCGCCCAGCCCAGTGACGTCCGATGTTAGCTCTTTCCCTCAGTCAGCAGGGAAGAGCGAGCATCGGACGTCACTGGGCTCGGCGCATGCCCAGTGACGAGGATAAAGCTCCTGCCCTCAGTCTCCTGCTGATCGCACAGGCGCAGCCCTCAGTGGGTACTGCGCCTGTGCGAGAGTTCGTTCGGCCGTGAGGGGAGAAGACGACACCCAGGAGAACATGGGCAGACTCCGCCTACTATAACCAAGTGACCGAACATACCGGAGGACATTGCAGGAGAACGGAGCGGCGCCCAGGGATAATAGTAAGTGCAACGAGATCCCTGGGCTCCGCTGTACAGATCATGACACTTAGTTCACAATGTTTGGACCAATGAAAGGTTCTCTTTAAGACCTGTAAAAAAAATAAAAAAATAAAAAGCTAGTAATTGATGCTGAACTAATAAAGCCCGTCCTTACATATGAGAGCTGCAGGAAGCTGTAAATCACTTCCTATCTCGAGGACAGGAGCTTCTTCAGGATCCAGCATCGTTCCCAGTGTCATGGAGCCGCCCTTACCTCATGTCCACAGCTCATTATGGCAAGGGTAAAAAGACACAAACATGTAGTACCATACTGTACTGCAGAGAGGCGCCACTGGACAGGCAATCACTGCATGCACTTCAATAGTGAAAAGGACATGCTGATTGCATGGATATTCCAACCAATTGCGTGTACCGTACTTCAGCGCGGCCTAGGCTATGCCGAACATGGCTTCAAGTTATGATGGTCCAGAAAAGACTACTGTATATTGAAAATATCATAACCTGAGACCACTGGAACATATACGCAAATGATGCGACTATACCCAATGTCAGCCAAACCTACAGATTTCGCAAACCATCTAACGTAACGGCCCCATATACCACAAATGGGGGAGATAAGGATTTAGTGTATATGTCAATATAAAACGGAATATTCACCGTCCCATGATAAGTGACTCAAGGCATGCTGAAAGATGTAGTGCGCCATTGACCATTACTGGTACCATGCAGAAGTCTGTGGCCCCCAGGCAGAGAGTGAGGGCCAAGGGTACAGGCTGGTAAGACAGCGCCCGGCATTTGTTTTTGGCTGCACGCAGCTCATAGGAGTCACTTACAGCATTATGTAAACTGTTACTAGTAACAAGCAAAGCTAAGAGGAAAGACAGAGACCTGGAGAAGATCAGACGCCGGAGTGAAGACGCACATCAGGCCCGAGTTCCTTGCCATTTAAGGGCCTGTGTGTTTATCACTTTTCAGCAGACAGGATTGCAAATTCTACACCGAGTCTGTTGAATTAGTCGCCTGCCTAATAAAACTAGATGACGCCGACGTCCCTTCACACCCCCAACATCTACCCAACGCCACGAAGTGCGAAGTGGAAGCACTAAATCCAGGCTAAAGAAGCAAACCCCAGCAAAATAAACCCTCCAGGAGATCGAGCGTCAGCCCTGGAGGGAATTACAGCAAAAGGACTCAGGGGGAGATCATCATCGTCTTTGTGCCTGAAAAGTGGTGTTAAAAAGTCACAGATGCAACTTAAAAAACAGTTTTGCAATGCCATCACAGCTTTCCATAAAGGGGGCTTGTCATGGGGCTCCATATCTTCATTTACGCCACTTTTCTGGCACAAATGAAGTCAGAAATCTACTCGAGCTCTGAGCCGTCGTAGATTTGTTTAGAAGCACGGACTGCACGCCTTCGTTTTACTCATTTTGGGCTATTTTTTCAATTGGTCTTTATAAAAAAAAAAAAATCTGCAGTTTTTGTCATAAAAGGGTTAAGCTTAAAGGGAGTCTTTCACCTAATCTGAGCGTTTTAGACCGCTCAGATCAGGTTATAGACTCTTTAACCCTCATTACGATCATACCTATCTCTTATCTGTCCCTCGCCCAGATAATGAAAATAACACTTTTTAAACGTATGCAAATTACCTTCTGAAGGTGCCCAGGGGCGGCGTTACTGGGCGATGTGCCCAGAAAAAAACACACCTCCAGCCGGCGGACGTCACCAGAGGACGGCGGGCTGGGAACTGGCCCGCACCTGCGCACTGCTCTGCCCATTATGGGCAGATGAACAGCTTTTCATATTGCGCATGCGCCGGCCAACTAAAGACAGCCGGCCGGCGCATGCGCAATATGAAAAGCTGTTCATCTGCCCATAATGGGCAGAGCAGTGCGCAGGTGCGGGCCAGTTCCCAGCCCGCCGTCCTCTGGTGCCGCTCGTGACGTCCGCCGGCTGGAGGTGTGTTTTTCTGGGCACATTGCCCAGTAACGCCGCCCCTAGGCACCTTCAGAAGGTAATTTGCATACGTTTAAAAAGTGTTATTTTCATTATCTGGGCGAGGGACAGATAAGAGACAGGTATGATCGTAATGAGGGTTAAAGAGTCTATAACCTGATCTGAGCGGTATAAAACGCTCAGATTAGGTGAAAGACTCCCTTTAAGCCTAGCTGTGAGCATCTTAATTTCACTTTGAGCCATGATCTAACCCTTACACTTAAGGTATATAAGCCATATGCTTATCAGTAAGATAAAAGCTGAGCTATAAATGAGTGTTTGAGCTCTCAGGAGATCAGAGATAAGCGTCACATGAGCCCTCAGTTGATGGGACTCAGAGTAAACACAAAGCCTGCTAATAGAAAATCTCCACCCTGTACAGAGAAAAGAGGCTTAATTTATCATTATTATTTTTTTTTTTAAATAAAGAGGCCCCAAATGTGTCCATACCCTTTAAAGTACACGTAGGGCTGCTTTCTGTGAGAAGGAAGCCCTCCATGCTGTTCCCAGGAAATTGGAGCCCAGGAGCTGTCACCTTTTTTCCGGGTGCCACCTGGACGTCCCGGGACAGCTGGCACGTTTATTGGATCCAAGAGAATTTCCATATGAAATCTGAAATACAGTAAGTCCAACCACACCGCTACAAAGGCTATATTATGGGTCCACACAACAAAGTGATAATACAGCCTATGTGACTAAGGCCAAAGGACCTACTGGACATTCCGAGATGTGCGTAAAAGTGTGCAGATAGGCAAGAGTTAAAAAAAAAGGTAATGCCTATTAATAACCACCGTAAATACACATATAGGCGGTCATTAAGGGGTCAAAGCAGCTGCCCACCATTAGAAAAACATGGCTGCTGTCTACTAGTAACAGTGCCACACCGGGCCATTGGCTGGAAGATAATAGGGCTGAGCTGCAATACCAGAAACTACCCTTGGACAGGTGTGGCGCCGTGTTGGAAACAAAGCAGCCATGCTTTTCTAATCCTAAACAATCCCTTTAAGAAGCTCTGAGCCAGTCACCACTATTTCAACATTACACAAGCTGTTGGGCTCCATTCACACCGGGAACTTGACGTATACGATTGCAGAGACCCCCACCGCTCACGAGAATGGGGTCCCAGCAATCATATACATCACCTATCCTATGGCTAGGTTATACATTTTGTTTGCAGGCACACCCTTTAACTATTCCATGTGCAAAGCCTTGCACCATTCAGACATCCAGCCAGAGCTACAATGGAGTGGTTTACATCAAAGCGTACTCATGTGTCAGACTGGCCCAAAGTCCAGATCTAAATCCCAATGAGAATCTGCGGCAAGACTCGCCGTCCAGTGTGACTGAGCTTGAGCTATAATTCAAGAAGAATGGGCATAAATTTGAGCCTCTAGATGTGACAAGCTGGTAGAGACCCCAAAAGACTTGTAGCTGTAATTGCAGAGAAAGGTGGCCCTACAGAGTGCTGACTCAGGGGGGCTGAAGAAATGCCCACTGCACTTTCCAGATTTTTATTTCTAAACAATGTTGAGAACCAGGTCTCATTTTCTCTCCACTTCGCACAGACTTACTACTTTGTGTTGGTCTATCACAAAACCCCAATAAAATACATTTCAGTTTGTGGGTGTAACCTGAGAAAATGTGGAAAAGTTCAAGGGGTATGAATACTTTTTCAAGGCACTGGAAAAGAGCAGTTTAGTGCAACAAGGTAGTCACCCTTGCACCTCGACAAACCAAAAGCTCCGCTCCCTGATTTCTCAGCAACGGAGGCACTGATCTGCAAGGGGACAAAACCGCCCGAATAAGGAGACCATGGCGAAACTACCAGTGGATTTGGTTTACGTCTCAGGTATGTGGTGACAGATTACCTTTAAAGGCAGGACTGTCCAAATACAGAAAAAGTTAGGAAGTGGAAGTTCAACTAGATGGCGTCATTCATACTAGTATGGTCACCAGCAGATGTCTCAGATTTCCTTATGTGCAGGCGGGAGATCACAAATACACAGGTTAGGCTCTATTCACACGTCCGTGGAACGGGTCCGCCTCCGTTCCGCAATATCCGGAACGGGTGCAGATACATTCATTCTCAATGGGGCGGAGAGCACACAGTGTGCTATCCGCATCTGCATTTCCGGAGCGCGGCCGCAATCTTCTAGTCCGCGGCCCCCAAAAAACAATAGAGCATGTCCTGTTTTCCGCAACTGCGGACAAGAATAGGCAGTTCTATGGGGGTGCCGGCCGGGTGTATTGCGGATCTGCAATACACCACGGACGTGTGAATGTAGCCTTAGGCCTCATGCACACAACCATTGTTTGTTTCCGCGTCTGTTCCGCCAATTTCAGCGTTTCTTATGCAGACCTACTCATTTCTATGGAGCCATTGAAAATGCGGATAGTCCACCGTTTGTTATCCGTGTCCGTGGTTCCTGTCCGTCAAAAAAATATAACCTGCCCTATTCTTGTCTGCGAAAAACGGTTCCATTCAAGTCAATGGGACCGCCAAAAATGGGGATGCACAACCGTCTGTCATCCGCGTCCGTTTTTGTAGAATCAGTTGCCTGGTGATCCGCATATATACCAGTATCCTGGGTGGGGATATTAAAATTACATTTTTTTACTTACTTTTTTTGGGGCGGCCCACAAAAAAAAACAAAAAAACACGGAAACACAAATGAAAACAAAAATGGCAAAGGATCCCCAATATGCGGACCGCAAAAATAAATAAAAAATTAACTGTCGTGTGAATGGAGCCTTACTAGTACATTTTTTATAGTTCATCTACAGCCGGCTTCAGTTCAGTCTTTTTTAAATCTGATAATTTTTAGTAAACATTTTTCTTGAAAATGACGGAATACAAGCAAATCTTGTCCGCGATCGCCTGAGGACATGTTTTATCTTTTCTGCATAGCAGAACCACGAACGCCGCATCTTTTGCAGATCCATTGAAAAGAATGGGTCCGCACCTGTTCCACAAAATTGCGGAACGGATGCGGACTTATTCATACGGCCGTCTGATTGAGCCCTTAGAGGGGTTTTCCCCACCTTGGCCTTGAGAGGCAGAGATTGGACAAGCCCTTTCACGTCTTTAGATTTTTTTCATTTTTTTGTTAAACAGAAACCAGAATTCCATCTCACGTGTTGCTTCTCCAGATCACCTGAGGAACATAACCGATTACATAACGTATGTGAGCTTTCAGAGATCTCAATTTGAGTCTCAGGTTTCTTCTATATTAAAAAAACAAGATACGAGGACTTCTTACCTAGTTCGGTTCTTGCGGCTCCAAAGCCATCATAAATCCTCAAGTAACTGGAATGACAGGAATCCACATCCTCAATATCGAAGTCTCCGAACTTCAGAAGAATTCTTTCACCGGGTTTCACTTGTATTTTCCACTCGCACACAGTGCTGTTTGGGTACGTATTAGGATAATTCTTCGATGTAAAAGTTCCACTTCCAGGGCCAAAAAACGTGTAACCACAGCCATCACCTAAACAGAAAAATAATAAAAACATAAGCTAAAAATTCTACTATAAAAATAGTAAAAAAAACACAATCACATCTGTTAAAGAACCACATACATAACGCTCAAACAGATCTTCAAGCATCATTGCTCTCAAATAATCTCCACTCTAAAGACAACATTCGGCAGGAGGGCGCAAAGGTAAAGAGAGAGAAAAGGCCCTCCGACTGCTGGAGCAGAATGATAATTGCATGACATTGTTCAGACAGGCCTGAGGGCACCAGTCTCACCGCTGTCTGGTTCTGTACCCGCTCAGTTACCATGCGGAAGCCACTTACAAGTAATACCTCCAAAATAACAGAGTGGACCTGGAGGTGGAGACCATGCAGCCACAGAAGCCCCCAAACCAATATACCTCTAATAGGTCATGTATTTTAATAAAAGGTCACTTATTAAATTAAATTAGTCACCAAAAATTTTATCTGCCAGTTAAAACCAGATCGTCACACATCTCCTTTTTATCTAATCTGTTTTTATTTTCTGATTGTAGATTTTTTATTCCATTTCCAGAAAGTGATTATGGGGGCGGCCATCTTGCCTGAGCTGTTCTTAGAAAGCATTAAGAAAATTGTTTTACGGCAGCCCCATGGCATCATCTGAGACCCGTGCAGATTGTACGAGGAAGGAAAAGATAGGACAATCACCTATTGTGAATGGAGAATCCTGTCTTATCTATACACAGAGGTGATATCATTACAGGCAGGATTAGAATGACAGATAAGCAGATAACTGCAGTAAAGTAATCTGTATAAACCAAGAACTGGCTTCAATTATTAGACATAGTGGCCAGTACGAAAACTGGAGAATTTAAATCTTTTTTTGTTTAAATATATGGAATACATGGACAATTAAAAACTCTTAAAAAATATGTTAAACAGAGTGATTTTCTAATGACAAACTCGCTTTAACACGCCTGACTTTTGTGATACCCTGGTCTGTTGGCCTCGGCTGCTGGTCTTAGGGTACTTTCACACTTGCGTGGTGAGGATCTGGCAGGCAATTCCTTAGCTGGAACTGCCTGCTGGATCGGGAAATCCGTATGCAAACGGATATCATTTGTAGACGGATCGGGATGCGGATCAGTCTGACAAATGCATTGAAATTCCGGATCCGTCTCTCCGGAACACTTGGTACCGGATCTGGCATTAATACATTTCAATGGCAAGTGTCCAGAATTTTGGTCGGAGAAAATACCGCAGCATGCTGCGGCCAAATACCGTAAAGGGACTGAACTGAAGACATCCTGATGCATACTGAACGGCATGCTTTCCATTCAGAATGCATTAGGATAAGGCTACATGCACACGACAGTTGTGTGTTTTGCGGTCCACAAATCGTGGATCCGCAAAACACAGGAGTCTGTGTGCGTTCCGCAATTTGCGGAACAGCACAGACAGCCTTTAGGGTCCATTCACACATCCGTTTTTTTCTTTCCTGATCTGTTCTGTTTTTTGCGGAACAGATCAGGACCAGATCTGGACCCATCCATTTTCAATGGGTCCTGGAAAAAAAAAAAAAATCGGACAGCACAATGTGTGCTGTCCGTTTCCGTTGTTCCGTTCCGCATGTCCGATAAAATATAAAACATGTCCTATTCTTTTCCGCAAAATTCGGATCCTGGTACAATACAAAGTCAATGGATCCGCAAAAAACGGATGACATACGGAAACATTTTCAGGAACAACGGATCCGCAAAAAACTGACCGAAATTCGGGATATAGAAAAATACTGACGTGTGAATGTAGCCTTAATATAACTGCCTATTCTTGTCTGCAAAACGCGGACAAGAATATGACAGGTTATATTTTTTTTGTGGACCACGGAACGGCGCAACGGATGCGGACAGAACACAGAGTGCGGCCCGCATCTTTTGCGACCCAATTGAAGTGAATGGGTCCGCATCCGGGCCGCCAAAACTTCGGCTCGGATGCTGACCAAAACAACGGCCGTGTGCATGAGGCCTAAAACTGAAGACCCTGTGACGGAACTCAATACCGGAAAAGCATAACGCTAGTGTGAAAGTACCCTAAAGAAAACAAGGACTTCCAACAAACAGTGGTCCTTAAACTAAACTCTGATGTTTTAACATTGACACTATAACAAGACAGTTGGGGGGAAGGGGGGTGCTTGTTCAGGGGCTGCCAGGCCTTGGAAATGGACAAAGCAGTCCTTACACAGCCATTTTTCACTGTTGTGTGAATAAAGCCTAAAGTGGTTGTGTAAACGGATGCGGATGTGTGAATGGACCCAAACACATGAGCAATATGGGCTGGGCATAGCATTTCTACAGTATGGATCCGCAAAATACGGATGTGTTCCGTGTGCGTTCTGTATTTTTTGTGGATCCATTGACTTGAATGGGGCCTCTGACCGTGATTTGCGGACAATACTAGGACATGCACTACTGTTTTGCGGAACGGAAATACGGAATGCACACGGAGTACCTTCTGTTGTTTTTGAGGACCCATTGAAGTGAATGGTTCCGCATACGGTCTGCAAAAAAAACCTGAACGGAAGCAGAAAGAAAATACGTTCGTGTGCATGAGCCCTAAGGGTCCATTCAGACGTCCGTAGTGCATTGCGGATCCGCAATACACCCGGCCGGCACCCTCATAGAAATGCCTATTCTTGTCCGTAATTGCGGACAAGGAGGACATGCTCTATTTTCTCCCGGAGCTGAGAGAATGAATGGGTCCACACCTGTTCAGGATAATTGCGGAACGGATGCGGACCTATTCTACGGACGTCTGAATGGAGCCCGTTTCCGGGATCAGGAGCAAATGCTGGCCGCACAAAAACCCGTTGCATGCAGAGGGATTCGTCCGGCTAAAACCTGGAATTATGTCGGAAATCAGCCGGATCACTGCTGGACCTGACTGCAGTCAATGGGGATCCGTCTGTGAAATAGAGGATACGGCAGGCTGCTCTGTGCCGGATCTACAAACAAAGCTTCAACTGGCTTTTATTCTCAGGTTATTCACTCAGGTCAGACGTGGAGGATACATCGCCTAGTCTCTCTGTTATAAACTTGTTAATCTGTCAATTAGACTTTTATAGCACAGAATCCCTGACAGATCTCATGGTTTAAGTAGGATGAGCAGATTTATGGGTGGTCAAGATGGGGGGGATAGGGGGAGACAGAGATAAAACGGCACCTCCCCAGAAACAAGATCAAAGACATGACATTCCTCTGTGTGACACTTGGTCCTCAACTTTCAGCTAAAACCACAAGTATGCTCTAAGAACATGTCGCACTTCAGACTACACATACTTCAAGACGGTTATATATAACTGAAGTAAGGAGAGACAGAAGGGGCTCCACCACTGCGCCCATTAAATGTCAATCTATTCTTACCATCCGTTATTTACGAGTTATAAAGTGATGACAAGAAAATATTTCACCGACATCCACCCCTGCCCCAGTGTAGACCACAAATGTCACGGAAAATAGCAAAGTAAGGAGCAAGTGATAATAAGCGTTGAGTGTCAGGCTCTGTTCACATGTGCATCGCAGAAACAGACCGTGTCGGATCTTTTGCATGGTGGGCACCACTGGCCCCCCGGATCCTCCTGGCTTACAAGGGGGCCCACTGGACTCCTGAGGCTTCTGTTGTGTTGCCAGGAGACACAGCGCTCCTATCTCAACAACTGGGACCTGCCAGGAACAAGAGCGCACCGCACCTGTACACCTTTCTCCATTCACTGCCATTGGGCTTTCTAAAAAAAAAAAAAAATTGAGCGCTGGCTTGGCCATTTTCAGGAGTTCTAGAGCTGTGAATGGAGAGGTGGTTGAGCATGCGCAGCGTTCTCTCCTTTCACAGCAGGATCCCGTTCTTGAGAAAGGAACGGAGTTCCAGAGTTGAGACCTGCACCTATCAGACACTTCCAGCATATCCCATCAATATGCCATAAATGTCCATATGGGAAATATCCCTTTAAGGGCTCATGCGCGCGAAGGCAAGGGCTCCATGAACATATTGCGGACCGCAAACAGCGGGTTCGCAGTATACGGGCACTGGCCTTGTGCAATCTGTGCTGCAGACCCATTGGGTCCGCGATCCACAAGACATGTCCTATCTTTGGCGGAGGAAAGAACGGATCAGAAGTCTGCGGAAACACTACGAAGCGTAGGCTTCCAGGTCCGTGCCTTCCCTCTGCAAAAGATAAGACATGTCTTATCTTTGGGGATCCTGGACCCATTCAAGTCAATGGGTCTGCATCTGCAGCATGGAGTACACATGGCCGGTGCCCATGCATTGTGGATCGCTACTTGCGGTCCGCAGCATGGGCACGGAGCCCTTACAGTCGCGTGAACGAGCTTCAAGTCTGTAAAGCCACCTCTTGGCCCACAGTCTGATGTGCACGGAGGAATCGTGACTAGTGTTGAGCAAACTTGTGATTTAAGTTCGGCGTCCAAAGTTCGGGTTATCTAAGAATCCTGTTATGGATTCCAAATTCCTTTATAGTCCATGGTAGCGGAATCCATAACGCGATTCTTCGAGAGCCTGAACTTTGGACACCAAACTTAAAACACAAGTTTGCTCAACACTAATCGAGACGGCTCTGCCATAACAGACTCGTTGGTGGCGTAAAACGCTGTTGGTTAAGTTCAAACATGCGTGTATGATCAGCTACGGAAGCCAAGTGAATCAACAGCAATAAAAAAGGTACACTGCGCATGTGCACTTAGCCTAACGTACAGGCTGGTAAAAATCTCCCAGCGCGTGCGTTAACATTTCCATAGGCCCCAATTCACCAAGCAGCAAGAGGGTTCTTTTGGCCCCATCTGGTCAGTCAGCATACATTATTTCAAGTGTACAGGAAAGCGGAGTCGACAATATTGCGCCAGTCCACATGGACAAAAACAGACTCGAGGCGTTCCAATGTTCTCGTGACCCGGACATCAAGAGTATTGAATGGCAAAATGACTTAACAATTGTTCTAGGAAACAGCAAGCTCCATTATAAAAAAATGAAGAGAATCACTAACAGCAAAACACGGTGCTGACCTCAGCCGGTCTGCGGAGGAATGTTGGGATGGCGCCAGAACACGGGCTTTCCTCGGGAAATGACGTCGCTCTGTATTTCTGGATCACAGTTGTTCTTATCCTGAATGAAAGTTGTTTTCCCTCTTCTTTATGCACATTGTTTTCTTGAGATGCATAATTATAGCATTTACTGAGCCTATTATCAGCGTCCTCGTGACAGGAAGGGTCTCCTTCCCAAGACTCAAGAGCCGTCAATAGGTCTATAAATGCCTTGTAGCAGAGGCTCGGGCAATGCTGCCGGCCTCTGAAATGTCACATATTCAGGCTGTTCAAGACACAAAACTAAGCGAAAAAAGTGTTCCTGGGCATTTCTCCATACTGCAAAAGCAGCAAAGTAATAGCTGACCACGTTTTATTCTCTTTTCACCTCCAAAGTTCAATTGTATCACTAATGCAAGGAACCTAGCAAAAGTCTGATATAAAGGGGTTGTCTCCCTTCAGCAAATGGCATGGATCATGTAGAGGAAGTCAACACTAATGTATCGTGATTGTCCATATTGCTTCCTTTGCTGGCTGGCTTCATTTTTCCATCACATTATACACTGCTCATTTCCACCCTACAATCCAGCAGTGGTGGTCGTGCTTGCACATTATTGGAGAAAGTATAAGTTACGGTCCGTGGTAGCAGAATCCAGAACAAAATTCTTAGATAACCCGGACCTTGTATGACTAACTTGAAAACACAAGTTTGCTCGTCCCTAATCACAATACATTAGTAAGTGTATTAACTTTCTCTACATGACAAATGCCATTTGCTGAAGTGAGACAGGCCCTTTAAGTTTTGGGTGTGAATCGAGAAGAAATCGTGAGCTGTAAGGGCTCATATAGATGTGCGTATTCTAGCGCTCTGCGGTAGAGGTGGCTGTGCCCATGAGTCGGCTCGATAGAGGGCTCTGCCCGAAACATTGCATTTATGATACTAAACATGGTGCATGAACAGCGGAAAGTTAAACAAGGTTATCCTGTGAAAATATTTATCAGCTATTTATAGGATAGGTAATAATTATCGGAACCTGGGACCCCTGTGCGTTCCCGAGAATGAAGGTCCCCCGAGTGCCCACTTTGGTCCACCGCTCCATTTACTTCAAAGCTGCTGATGGAGCATCGTCTACATCAGCCTCAATGAAGTGAATGGAGTTGTGGACCAAAATGAGCACTACTATTCAGGGCTCATGCACACAACCGTATGTATTTTGCAGTCTGCAAAAAATACGGATGACATCCGTGTGCATTCCGTATTTTACAGAAAGGAACAGCTGACCCCTAATAGAACAGTCCTATCCTTGTCCGTAATGCAGAGAATAATAGGACAAGTTCTATTTTTGGTGGAACGGACATACGGAAACAGAATGCACACGGAGTAATTTTATTTTTGTAGCCCCATTGAAGTGAACAGATCCGCATACGGGCCACACAAAAAAAGAAAACAGAATAGACACGGAAACAAAATATGTTCGTGTGCATGACCCCCTTAGACAGAGGAGTTGAGGACCCTTCGTTCTTGGGAACATGGGGAGTCCCAGTAGCTTGACCTCCCGCAATCCGATAGTTATCACTTACCTTGTGGACTGACGTATGCCCTACCTGCCCCTGGCCCCCCAAAGCTTCCAACATGCATCACCTATCCTGTCCAATAGTCCGTGACAGACATTATGCACATGGCAGAGGCATGCGCAGGAACTTGTACAAAGGCACACGAGTACGTATGAACCTGTACTACAGAACCATCAACACTAAAACGTGCCGCCATATGGTGCCTCCATGCAGCACTGCACTTCAGAGATATGCGTCCTCTGCAGCAATGTTAATTTGTTATCAAATGCATCACAGGCATAAAAACCATGAGTTGTCGGCAGCACACTGTCACATATATGGCGACAGACTGCTGACAGTAATGAAAGTGTCTGTACAATCGCTCAGTCACATACAGAACCGATGACTGCCCCATGTAACGGGAGCTGAACGAGCTCGCTATATCCTCAATTCTGGCTAGTTAGCAAGAACCCCCCCCCCCTCCCAGGGTTGGGCGATATACCGGTATCACAATATACCGCGGTATTAAAAAACTGCGATAGAAGCGGTCATGTGCGTTTACCGCTTCTAAAATCGGGTTTTCTGGGACCTATCCTCTGGATAGGTCATCGTTATCTGATCGGTGGGATCTGACACCCGGCACCCCCGCCGATCAGATGTATGAGGAGATGGCGGGCGCAGTGTGCACATGGCGTCTCCCGTCTCTTTCCTGTCCGCTGTTGTATGGATATGTCAAAGCAGCAGCGAGACGGCACATGCACACTGCGTGCGCCATCTCCCCATACAGCTGATCGGCAGGGGTGCTTGGTGTCAGACCCCCACCGATCTGATATTTATGACCTATCCTGAGGATAGGTCACCAATATGAAAAGTCCGAACAATCCTTTTTTAAAGGGGTTGCCTCACTTCAGTAAGTTGCATTTATCATGTAGAGAAAGTGAATACAAGCCACTTACTAATATATTGTTATCCATATTGCTTCCTTTGCTGGCGGGTTTCGTATTGCCATCACATTATACACTGCTCGTTTCCATGGTTACAGACCACCCTGCAGTCCATCAGTGGTGGCCGTGCTTGCACAATATAGGAAAAAGCACAGGCCTATGTGCACTGCCATGGTCCTGGCCACCAGAGAGGCTGATGCTTTTTCCTACAGTGTGCAAGTACGACCACCACTGATGGATTGCAGGGTGGTCTGTAACCATGGAAACGAGCAGTGTATAATGTGATGGGAACATGAATGAAACTGCTGCATATGACCCATTCAAACAAATTGGGATTAAAACTGCCTTTTTTTAAATTATGAAAAATGCAACACTGATGTGAACAAGCGCCAACCATGTACAGCGCTGCGACAGGATTGGATGTCGGCAAAAATATTCTTGATGCAGCAGTGTTTGTAACTTCTGGAAAGATGAAGAATATTAGCCATATCAGGTGAACACACAAATGCCGGAAGTCTCCTGGAAACGAAAGGTAATGGACCTTGTATGGAGGCATTAGAGAGGACCTCTCCTGACGTGTATTTTACTCTCACACTGCATTTTGGTTTTAGTTTGTGAGATGCGTTCAGGACTCTCTCAATCGGTCCAAAACGGATCAGTTTTGCCCTAATGCTTTCTGAATGTTAAAGTATCCGCTCAGAATGCATCAGTTTGCCTCCGTTCTGCCTCCAGTTCCGCTTTGGTGTCCGTCTGACGAAACTGAGCCAAACTGATCCGTTCTGACACACAATGTAAGTCAATGGGGACGGATCCGTTTTCTATGACACAATCTGGCACAATAGAAAACTGATCCGTCCTTCATTGACTTTCAATGGTGTTCACGACTGATCCGTTTTGGCTATGTTAACGATAATACAAACGGATCAATTCAGAACAGATGCAGACGGTTGTATTATCGGTGCGGATCCGTCTGTGCAGATTCATGATGGATCCGCACCAAACGGCAGTGTAAAGTAAGCTTAGTAGCTACATGCATTCTCCATGTAATAACAATTCTGGAGCATCTATTCCCATGACTCGGTGTCGATTCCTTTATTATTCCCTCTAGAACTTACACATTGAATTGCCAGCAGTCTGCCGTGAAGGTCCAGATGGGTGTTACCAGTTGGAGGTTTGTCCCTGCATGGTCTGACACTAGCAGCTCTGATTGGATAGTGTCAGATTGTTAATGGGAACACCCCTCTGGACCTTCATTACAGACTGCTGGCAATCCTTTCATCAATTCTAGCAGGAATAATAGAGGAATGGCACAACATAGTCATAAGGATAGATGCTCTGGAAAGGTTATTACATGGGGAATGCAAGAAGTTACTAAAACAGACATGTCAGGAGAGGGGCCAGGTCGGCAAGTGTCTCTGTATGGTTCTTGCATAAGGCACCATAATCTCCGTAATATAGCATTCTCTTATAAGTAAAACGTGAGGGGAAAAAACTAAATGGACTACTCTAGTGCAGGAAACTAGCCTGTATGTGAGTATTAAATGCAGATTAACCCTTTTGTTGCTTTCGTGTCAAGCATAGTGCGGCTGGCGATCTATTTCACCGTTCTGAAAGCCTGGCTGGAGGAGCCTGTATTTTCTAGCATTGGGTCTTGGTAGGACAATGTAGTTAGTGCACGTTGAACAATAGCCCTGAATAGGTTAAATGCAGGCCTGTGCTGCCCAGCAGTAATAGCCATCATTTAACTCTGGATGTTCTATTAATGGTTAACGTGGTCGAGCGCTCTGCTGAATGCGACCCTGTGGGAATATGCGGGGTCGTTAGAGTGAATCAATACCAGATCAGTGGGAGTCCAATTCTTGGCACCCATGCCGATCAGGTGATTGAAGGGACTGTTGGGCTGAGGCCTGTACTTGGTGTACCAGGCACAGCGCCGTGCATGGTATAGTGGCTGCGCCTAGCATTGCAGCTCAGTCACATTCTCTTGAATGGGACTGGGACGACCAATGGACAAGGAAGAGGCCTCGGCTGACTGGCAGGAGTGCTGGGAGTCGGACCCCCATTAATCAGGTATTGTTGACCTGTCCTCAGATTGGTCATCGCTATCGGATCGATGGGGTCCAACACCCAGCACCCTCCACGATTACTTGCTTTTGGCAGCTTGCCGGTGCTGGAAACAAAAACGGTCGGTGGAAGCAGAAGGCGCGATCAATGGTGTAATGGCCGTGTTGTCAACTGCAGCTCAACCCCCATTGTGGAAGAAAGCAGACTTGTCTTTCAAATTCTTGCTAACTACACAACCAATTTTCTCAAACGCATTGGTGACTAAGATTTATTTGTTTAAAAAAAAAAGTTTTCACATTTAGGGTCGGGCTACACGGCAAGATTTATCGCAGAAAAGTAGCCGATGGTGTCGCAATGTGGCATACTGCAATACAGTCTCAAAAAATCCATCCAAGTTGGATTTTTTTTTTTTTGTGACTGGTGTCGCAGTCGCAGCATGTTGCATTGACTGCCATTAGAATAAAATTTTGGAAGACTTTTCTGCGACAAGAAGTCACCGTGTAGCGGTATCCTTTTTGTCGAGCGACACACACTTACAATTTTTATTAGTGATGAGTAAATCGTTTTTCCCCTGCAGCTGAAAACGCCTCCCCTGCCCCTTGATTGAGAGGGCCGCACATCTTCCCTGGCCCTGAAAATCTGGTGCCTGCGCCGCTGCCCTGCTTCCATTTCCTGAGCAGCATCTATTCACGTGCTGCTACTTTGTAGTGCAGTGGCGCATGCACAGTCGCTGCTACATGCATGCCTACTCAGAGGAGCGGCACAGACTGAGAGGGCCGGCTGAGATGTGTGGCCCTGTCAATCAAGCGGCAGGGTGAGTGTCTTCAGCTGCAGGGACCCCCCCCCCCCCCCCACCTTGCAGGTTTAGTCCTTTGGTTGATCAGACACATTGATTTCCTCATCTCCACTCTTAATGCATCCTGCAATTATGATCACCATTGAAGCTTCGCGTAGAGGTTTAACATGCTAATGAAGCGATCCTGGTGATTGCACCAAAGGGACATATAAAGACGGGCAGCTGCACGGACGTGCATGCAGGATCCGCCGCCCCAGTTCTCTGGTCCGCGATCGATTGGCAGTGGGCAGAAATACAATTTCAAGTGTTCTCCGCTTGTCAGAGCGCTTTCCTTCATTTACTGTGCACCTAATAAAATACCCCAGTGACTTGTATTCATTTACTGGGGATGTAATGATTTGCTTTCAGCTTAGTACAAAGACTTGCGGTTCTGCCGTATCACGGAGAAGCGACTTCTGCCAATCATTGGTACTAATGCTACACTAATACCGCACAAATGTGAGCATATTAATGGTACCTATAGGCCAGGGTCTGGTGATTGTGTCTTCTGGGTTCCAGATTTATCAAATAAAACCTGTATAGGCATGAAATGGTTGTATTTCGGCAAGTTATGTCACTGTCTATTATACCTTGTGTATGAATTTCACAGGATTCAAGATCTCTGCATGCTGTCATTGAAATTCTAGGTCAGTGTTTTCCAACCAGTGTGCCTCCAGCTGTTGCAAAACTACAACTCCCAGCATGCCCGGACAGCCAAAGGCTGTAGGGTTGGAAGATATCAAAAATATTCCCACGATAACGATATTAAGAAATTAATCGCGATAACGATATATATCGCAATAAATGCCCATTTAGAAGAAAAAAACACTTGGGGCCACAAGGAGACGTTACACTGTATGGGGGCAGCCACAAGGAGATGTTACACTGTATGGGGGCAGCCACAAGGAGACGTTACACTGTATGGGGGCAGCCACAAGGAGACGTTAATTGTTATACTTTTATATGTCATTTTTTACCATTTCGGGTATCTGTAACTAGTCAATTGACTTCTAGTAACAACAAAAATATTACAGGGTTAATTCTTTACCAGAACGAGTGGTTTATAGTAGGGATGTCCCGATACCATTTTTTTTTTTTGACCGAGTACCGATACTTTTATTTAAGTACTCACTGATACCAATTATAACAATTAAATAAATAACACATTTTGTGACCACTGACCAACCAAAAGTCCAAAAAAACAGCCCCCCAGCCTCTGATCAGACTCTCATGTGCCCCCCAGCCTCTCCCACTTATCAGCCCCCTCTGGTAACTCAACCCTCCTCCCCTAGTATTAATCATTGGTGACAGTGGTCACAGGGTCCCCCTCCCATCATTGGTGGCAGTTCCGATCGGAGTCCCAGCAGTGTAATGCTGGGGCTCCGATCGGTTACCATGGCAGCCAGGACGCTACTGAAGCCCTGGCTGCCATGGAATGTTAGTGAGCAGCATTATACTCGCGTGCGCTGTGGCCGCCGGACACTCTTGTCTGTGTGGCGCATTGCTAATGCTTATAGCATGGTAACCGATCGGAACTGCCCACTGCCACCAATGAATAATACTGGGGAGGGAGGGCCCACTGCCACCAATGCAGGGACTGAAGAACATTCCTGGCACCCGACCTCTGAGAGGACGCTGTGATCCGCCCAATTAACCCCTCAGGTGCCACACCTGAGGGGTTAATTGCGTGGATCACATCGTCCTCTCAGAGGTCGGGTGCTGGGAATGCAAGTCACAGAATCCCTTCCCTCCCCCACGCCGGCCAAACTGTATCGGGGACATTTGCACAAGTACAAGTACTCTGCAAATGTCCCGTATCTGTTCATGCTGGGGCGGGCGGACGCAGACTCTTTAATGGATCCTCTGACGGAAGAGAAATATGGAAAAAGAACGCTGATGTGAACAAGCCCCAAGATGTCCTAACCACAGCCGTAACATGCTACAAAACATGATAAAGTCTGACATTGCAAAAGAGCTTCAGCTAAGGTAAACACGATAGACGTTAGTAGGCTTATCTTTCCACAAATCTCTAGTCCAGGTGGAAAACTAATAGTGAACACATCACCAAAGGATGCAAATTTAAAAGAGGTGAAAAAGTTAAAAAGTTTAGCTCTTCAGCTTTTCAGAAATAGATATTGCATAAGGGTCTGTAAGGAGTTGTAGAAGAGGCCATTAATAACCGCACTCCCCTGCTCACTCCACAGCAGCATCAATCACCGCTACTGTCCATCTAGCTGCGGAGAATAGTCGGAGCTCTCCTCATGGCTGAGCACATGCAGCAATGAGTAACGCAGGATAAACAGGCAGGCTGGCCGCTCCTACCGGGGCTGACCGTTTAATGGGCCTGCTCTAAAAGGTCACAGAAAAAAAAATAAAAAAAAATGCATACAGCGATCTCTCCCATTCCCAGAAATCCATGAGTTCAATTTGCACTTTCGCAGGAGCTTTCAAGACACTGATAGAACCACTGCCATTAACGCACAAGATACACCTGCACTCCCATCACAAAAACTGCATTTTATAGTTCTGAGAAAAGCTCTGCAATCCCCTCCCCCAGCAGGATGTCCCAGCATAAGTGCAAGCACCAATCAGTTGTTTTGTATACAGCCAATCATCCGTATGTAAGCAAAGCCTCCCACGGTAAATGAATCAGCAGCAATATGCAGATGATGAACATTTCTGCACAATGGTGTTGAATTTAGGGATGGATTGCAGGGTTTGCATTAGTTAATGAAAAAGGGGGTTTATTTATGGAGCAAAAGCTCTGAATTCAACTTGCTGACGATGGACCACCCACTGATGCCGATCTGGTCACTTTTACCTTAGATGTTGATCTGGCCGCACTCCACCTAAAGGTATATTCACACAACCATATGTATTTTGCGGTATGTTAAGTGTGTATCCGCAAAATACGGATGAGGCCCGAGTAGCATTTTTTTTTCTGTGTGCTTTCTGCATCCATATGTCAGTTACGCAAAGGACAGAACATCCATATATTTGGATTGTGGTCAATGGGTTTGCAAAACAAAAAAACAAAAAAAAAACACGGGTGCAACACAATTAACATCAGTATTCTGCAGTTATGCGGACTGCAGACTGCAAAATACACATAATGCTGGATTTAGGCTACTTTCACATCTGGGCTTTATCTGTCCGTCTGAAGGTGCCGCAAAAATAGTCGTTCAATCTTTCTGGGCAGCAGAACGCACTGTCTAAACAATACTCTGCTGCCCAGAAACAATGCAGTTGTAGCCATTGCTCATCCTCGTACTGTGGAGGGGATTGCTACATGTAAATTCACCACCACTAATGAGCAGGCAATTGTTGGGAGGGAACACTTGCTTCCAGACAATCGCTTGCTCATCGGTGCAGTGGAAGGGTGCATGGACACGATCATAAGTGTTTTGCGGTCCGCAAACAGAGATGTGAATGCAGCTCTCACTACCTCTGATGAGCAGGCAATTATTGGAAACGAACAGGTCATTCCCGATAATTGCCTGCTGTGTCGGTCTGTGTAAAAGGTACGTAACTCTCCCAGAAAGCCAAGGCCCGCTGACATACAGCAGGATGCACGCTGGATATAGGGGACCCTGAAAGCAGATGTGTAGCTCACATTACAGAGCCTGATGAAAAGCAGTTATCTGAAGGAACATCACACCCACGCTGGACCAGCAGTTCTGACCTTCATACACATCATTGAGTCCGCCAAAACAGAATCCTTACAAAAGGTCTTTATAACGGCAAACTAGTTTAAAAATAAAATAAATTATAAGACCCTGTTCAGCCTTAAGCGGTCATACCACTCTAGGCATAAAACGGCCATTGACCTTAATTGTTAAAAAACAGGAGAACACTGTAGCAAGACATTTGTTGGTATTTTATCTACACACCGACACAGACTTTGTTTTTTGCCCTTTTCTCCGTTAAAACGCTGCATGCTGTAGTCATTATGTCCACAGACTTCAATGATGCGAGTACAAAGAGAAAAATACTCTGCACCGCTCTTCTCTCACTTGAATGGAACAAGCTCTTGTAATTGTACTGCGCAGCCGCTGCAAGACAGACAACGCGCAGGGCAATCTTGGGAGAGGAAGCAGCGCTGGCATGAGTACCGCTTCCTCTTCAAACAGCTAATCGGCAGGGGTGCCTGGAGTCAGACCTCCCACAGATCAGATACGGATGACCTATCCAGAGGGTACGTACCCGATGCACAACCCCTTTAGGCTTCATTCTCCGTTCTGAGATCCGGCAGGCTTTTCCAGCACAGAGCAGCTTGCTGGATCTCACACTGTAACGAGGCCCAGCAGTGATCTGGGCGATTTTCACAATAAATGCCGGGTTTTGATCATGCAACAGTTTTTACTGTTACTGAAAATGTAAGGCTACTTTCACACTCGCGTTTTGGCTTTCCGTTTGCGAGATCCGTTCAGGGCTCTCACAAGCGGTCCAAGCGGTTTTGCCTTAATGCATTCTGAATGGAAAAGGATCCGCTCAGAGTGCATCACTTTGCCTCCGATCAGTCTCCGCCTCCAGAGCGGAATGGACACCAAAACGCTGCCTGCAGCATACTTGACGAATCTGAGCCAAACGGATCCGTCCTGACACACAACGCAAGTCAATGGGGACGGATCAGTTTTCACTGACACAATCTGGCACAATAGAAAACGTCCCCCATTGACTTTCAATGGAATTCATGAAGGATGCATGCGGTTATATTACTGTAATGGATCCGTTTTTTGCAGATCCATGACGGATCTGCCCAAAACGCGAGTGTGAAAGTAGCCTTATGCAGAACCTTAGGATGGCTTCACACAGGGTCGTCGTCGTCGTCCCCCCCCCCGCGGACAAGCTTAGGCGTTCTCTATATAGCGCTGGCCATGTGCGGTCCACAAATTGAGGAATGCACACGGCCGGTATCCGCGTTTTGTGGACCGCAAAACACTTACGCTCGTGTGAATGCACCCTAAAGTAGGCATCTCTCGCTCTCTGGTGCAGGGAGATCAAGACTGGAGTGTGGGAACTGCAGTCCTGATAAATGTCCCTCATTGTAGATTACATCACAAATTTACAATTTCATGGTTTTTTTTACATGCCAAAAGTTTTTTGCGGGTCTGCGCTAAGGACTTACGGATGCGGACAGCACACGGGTGAGATGAGCCTTGAGTGTGAAAGCTTCAGCCATTAATGCAGCGGTTAAACTTTTTATGCTGATGCTGTAACCCCCTCCTCCCCTGTTCCACCCGCACAATTCCTGCAGTGCTGTTCACTTGGGTGTTTTCTCACACTGACGAGCGCGCCCCCCCCCCGTCATTACACACAACCGGAAACTTGCGGCAAACCTAAAGGGGAAAAAAAAAAAACTAATATTAGGAGAAATTCCAACATCAAGAGCAAAAGAGCCTGAATCATGGGCCTTGCCCAACGGATTAAGTGGAACAAAGTCCAACTCCTGACCGGAATAACTGGGCACAGCTGCAGCAGCGAGCCTGCGTGACTTCACCATCTGATATGGTTCCCTGCGATACACATGCTGAATAACGCCAAACCAGTTCACGAAGACACATTCGCCGCCCTCTGCCAACTCCTTGCCTTTCTGACCCGAGTCTGTCAGCTGACTCCAGAGCGGTCGCTCTCTAATTGCTGAATATGGAGTTTACTACGTGTATTACACCAGTCTCCCCATGTAGCTGAACGTACGCTCTCAAACACAGGAAGGTCTGTATTCTCGCCAGCAAGGCTTTTAGTCTTCATCATGCTTCCTAGAATTAACATGGAGATGTTGCATTTGAAGAACTTTCACTGAACTTTTTCCAGATGTGTATTAAAACTGAGAAATATATATATCACACACACGGTATATAAATATCAGTAATAACCTTGCAGCTAAACAGAAGAAATTGTACCATAAAACTTGAGAAGGCAGCCGGAGAGCACAATGGTCAGTGTGGATCGCCAGAGGCATTTGTGGCCGACAATTACTACATACACATTAACTAAATTGTCCCTCAGGGGCCCACGTGCTAATTAGAAAGTACGAGGCACTGCAAGCAAGCACTGCAGGACGGAATATGTATACTGGGAAAAAATAATATATGACTTGCCTAATAAATGCTAATGGCAACGAGGTGGAACAAAAGAAAGAGTGTGAATGGCGTTACCTCATAAGGTTGGTTAAAGCGACCTTCCAGTACAAGAGGGGGGGGGGACGGACGGACACATTAAGGGCTCATGCACACCGTATCAGTTTTTGCGGTTTACAAATTGCAGATCCACAAAATACGGTAACCAGCTGTGTGCGCCCCGCATTTTGCGGAACGGAACGTCCTGTCCTCTATAGAACAGTCCTATCCTTGTCCAGAAAACTGACAAGAATAGGACTTGTTCTATATTTCTGAAGGGCCACGGAATGGAAAAAACAGATGCGAACAGCACACTTATCTTTTGCGGCCCCACTGAAGTGAATGGGTCCTCATCCGACCCACAATAAATGTGGACCAAAAATACTGGGGGAGCCCGGAAACAGGCGGATCTGCAGCTGAAAAGGTAAGGTGGCCACCATGTAAGGGCTCATGCACACAAGAGTATCATTTGTCCGCATCCGATTGAATATGAATGCACTTGTACAGAGAGAGAGAGAGAGAGAGAGAGACAATTAGGGTTTTCTGTATTATGGAGTTGAACGTGCCACACATTTCTCAAATTGCTTGTGCAAATTCTTAATTGATTCTTTGATCTATGGTTGTTGATTTTATTATTGAATGTTGTGAATGTCTATGTCAGTAAGGGTATTTTCACACTAGCGTTAAAGTTTTCCGGTATGGAGTTCCGTCCTAGGAGCTCAATACCGGGAAAAAAACGGATCCAGTTTCCCCGTCTGCGCATGATCAGACCTATAAATCTGTGAAAAAGAAACACTGGATCAATTTTTCCAGATGACAACGGAGAGACGGATCCGGTATTGCAATGCAACGGAACTGCCTGCCGGATTCTTCTAACACTAATGTGAAAGTACCCTTAGCTTTGGGGAAGGGCTACAGTAGCCTGAAACGCGTGTTTTCTGTAGTTATTCCAGACGATAAAGTACTTGTTGGACAAGATTTTTCTTATGGGTTTTAAACCAAGATACTCCCTTCTGAAGGCACATGGTCAGATCTTAAAGGGAACCTGTCACCGGGATTTTGTGCATAGAGCTGAGGACATAGCTTGCTAGATGGCCGCTAGCACAACCACAGTACCCAGTCCCCATAGCTCTGTGTGCTTTTATTGCTTTAAAAAACCGATTTGATACATATGCAAATTAACCTGAGATGAGTCCTGTCCCTGACTCATCTCACATACAGGACTCATCTCAGGTTAATTTGCATATGTATCAAATCGGTTTTTTAAAGCAATAAAAGCACACAGAGCTATGGGGACTGGGTATTACGGATGTGCTAGCGGCCATCTAGCAACCCATGTCCTCAGCTCTATACACAAAATCCCGGTGACAGGTTCCCTTTAAAGAATGGGGAGAGTAAACCAAGATACCACTGCCTGCAAGAGTGCGACCAGAGGCAGCAAGAGAGAGCAAGCATTCGGTTATTTTCGGAAGTCCCATAGCAGAGAATGGAGAGAGAAGCGTATGCACGGCAATGGTGTAGGACGAGGGCCCCATTCTTGAGATTGGAGAGGGTCCCAGACATTTAAGGCGTATCCTGTGGATGTGTGTCACCTCCCTGAAGCATTATATACTGCTGTACTACATTACTATGAGTAGTATTGCTGACACAGACTCTGGATCAGTACTTTATGTCTATACCCCCCATCCCCCAGAGGTCCTCAATTGCATGCATGGGCTCATGAGTCCTGTCAATGTACCATGGGGAGCTCTGCGGTGACACAGAGGGGTGGCCAGAAGGAGGGGGAATAGAGACATATAACGTACCAATCTGGACTCAGTGTCAGAAGGACTACTCGCCTAGTACCGCTATATATGCAGGTATAAAGTGGCTACTACTTCTTTTGAAAATAGTTCAGAAATCCCAGCACATAGGGAGTAAAAAAATAAAATAAAAAATACAAGACCAGTTCCCCAAAAAACTAGGACACTGTAAAATATATACACACACACACACACACACACACACACACAGAATACTATAATTTACAAGCCACATAGACCCATTTTGTATTCACCACAGATCAGATGGTGAAAAGCAAGACATTTTACCATTTCATTAGAAAAAAATAAAATTACTCATTTAAAACTTGATGGCAGCAATGCATCTGAAAAAAGTTGGGACAAGGCAACGCAAGGCTGGAGAAGTACCGTATTTTTCGCCGTATAAGACGCACCGGCGTATAAACGCACCTAGGTTTTTGGGGAGGAAAATAAGAAAAAAAATATTTTTAACCAAAAGGTGTGCTGTGGGTTTGGAACTAGGTGGTCTGTGGATGGCACTATTACTGGGGATCTGTGGATGACGGACACTGTTATGGGGGATCTGTTGAATGCGGACACTGTTTATGGGGGGATCTGTAGATGACTGACACTGTTATGGGGGGATCTGTGGATGACGGACACTTATGGGGGGATCTGTGGATGACGGACACTGTTAGGGGGGGATCTGTGGATGACGGGACACTGTTAGGGGGGGATCTGTGGATGACGGACACTGTTAGGGGGGGATCTGTGGAGACGGACACTGTTAGGGGGGAACTGTGGATGACGGACACTGTTAGGGGGGAACTGTGGATGACGGACCACTGTTAGGGGGGAACTGTGGATGACAGACACTGTTAGGGGGGAACTGTGGATGACAGACACTGTTAGGGGGGAACTGTGATGACAGACACTGTAGGGGGGAACTGTGGAGGACAGACACTGTTAGGGGGGAACTGTGGATGACAGACACTGTTAGGGTGGGAAACTGTGGATGACAGACACTGTTAGGGGGAACTGTGGATGACAGACACTGTTAGGGGGGAACTGTGGATGACAGACACTGTTAGTGGGGAACTGTGGATGACAGACACTGTTAGGGGGGAACTGTGGATGACAGACACTGTTAGGGGGGAACTGTTGGATGACAGACACTGTTAGGGGGGAACTGTGGATGACAGACACTGTTAGGGGGGAACTGTGGATGACAGACACTGTTAGGGGGGAACTGTGGATGACAGACACTGTTAGGGGGGAACTGTGGATGACAGACACTGTTATGGGGGGGATCTGTGGCTTTCACTGTTACAGGGGGATCTGTGGCTGGCACTGTTACAGGGGGGGATCTGTGGATGGCACTGTTATACATGTGTAATCCACAGACCCTCCCAGCCCATAACTGTGCCATCCACAGATCCCCCGCCGCTCCTGTATACTAATATAATATGTCTTATTCAATTAATAGTTATTAAATATGCCTCTTTATTCCTAAAAGTACCTTAAATCCGAAGCGCTTCAGTACAATGCCGGCAGGCCGGGCAGCCGGCGCGGCGCGTCACTCACTGACGTCACTTGCCTGCGCCGCCTGCTTCATTCATAAAGTAGGCGGCGCAGGCACGTGACATCAGGGAGTTACGCTGGCGCCCGCCCAGCCTGCATACTACTGAAGCGCTAAGGATTTAAGGTACTATTAGGCATAAAGGGGCATATTTAATAACCATTCATTGAATATGACATATTTTATTAGTACACCGGAGCGGCGGGGCGGGCCTTTAGTACAGTGACTGCACCGCCCCGCCGCTATTGCCGGCCCCAGCTCCTCCTCCCAGTCCCTCCCCGAGTCCTCGCTCTCTTTACATCGCTGCCAGCGATGTAAAACTGACTGCATTCGCCGTATAAGACGCAGGGGCATTTCTCCCCCATTTTGGGGGAAGAAAAAGTGCGTCTTATACGGCGAAAAATACGGTAAGTAGTAATAAATAACAGCTGGAGGAGCAGATCCTGCTTTTTACCTATTGTTCGTATCGGCTTGTACACCGGGACCCTGTTGAGAATCCAAGAACAGGAGGGAGCAGCGTTCACAAAACGCCTTCACCTAGACTTGTGCCTGGAGCAACACAACGCTATCTGGTAAGCATGTTTGGCTGGGGGCTGTAATACCCATTCAGAGACATTTTACCAGGAAGCAGTCTTTGTGCTCCACCACTGCGTTTAACCCTGGGTTCACACCTAAGCGTTCCTCAAACGCGCGTTTTACGCACGTTTTTGTCGCGCGTTTTTATGCGCGTTTTTTGTAATAGTAAACGCGCGTTTGTGTCATTGACTGCAGTGTCCTATGGCCACAAACGCGCGTCAAAACACCCCAAAGAAGCTCAAGTACTTGTTTGAGCGTCGGGCGTTTTACAGCGCGTTCGTACGCGCTGTAAAACGCCCAGGTGTGAACCCTTCCCATAGGGAAGCATTGGTTTTCATGTGTTAAGCGTTTTACAGCGCGTTTGAACGCGCTGTAAAACGCTCAGATGTGAACCCAGGGTAAGTCTACTTTTACACTGGCGTTTTGGCTTTCCGTTTGAGAGATCCGTTCAGGGCTCTCACAAGCAGCCCAAAACGGATCAGTTTTGCCCTAATGCATTCTGAATGGAAAAGGATCCGCTCAGAATGCATCAGTTTACCTCCGATCAGTCTCCATGCCGCTCTTGAGGCGCTGCCTGCAGCGTTTTGCTGTCCTCCTGACGGAGCAGAGCCAAAACGGATCCGTCCTGGCACACAATGCAAGTCAATGGGGACGGATAAGTTTACTCTGACACAATAGAAAATGGATCCGTCCCCCATTGACTTTCAATGGTGTTCAAGACGGATCCGTCATGGCTATAGAAACAATAATACAACCGGAATCCGTTCATGACGGAAGCTTTTTTGCAGATCCATGATGGATTCGCCCAAAACGTGAGCGCGAAAGTAGTCTAATTTTGAAAGCAAGTGACATGAAAAAAAAAGAGCACGTTAGAGAGGCAGAGTTCTCTCAGAAGCTAAGATGGGTAGAAGTTCAACAATCTGTGAAAAACGGTCTAAAACTTGATCAATTCCAGAAAAATGTTCAACATAAATTATTACAGTATATTAAAATATTCCAATGATCTGGAGAATTCCACGTGCGCAAAGGACACGGCTGATGATCAATATTGAAAGCTCATAATTAGTGATGAGAGAAGCGAGCTTCAGATCCTGGATCTGACGCCGCTATGCTCAAGACGTTGGTTTAATGCTGTACCGAGATCAGTCTCCGAAATGTGCGGCCTCCAACGAGGCAAAGTCAGTTATTTCCGAAGACTCACGAGACTTCAGTGAATAACTTCAGTAAAACAATTTTAAAACTTTTATCCGAACTCCGCTTAGATCCAAGCTTAACCCTGGGTTCAGACCTGAGCGTTTCACAGCGCGTTCCTACGCGCTGTAAAACGCACAACAGGCAAGAACCAATGATTCCCTATGGGAATGGTTCTCACCTGGGCGTTTTACAGCGCGTACGATCGCGCTGTAAAAACGCCCGACGCTCAAACAAGTGCTTGAGCTTTTTTTTGGGCGTTTGTCGCGCGTTCCCGCACATAGATATTCGGGAACGCGCGACAATGTGTGCACGCCTGTCTCTGTATGCGCGATTGTAAACGCCCGTACAATCGCGCATACAGAGCGCTCGTTTCAGAACGCTCAGGTCTGAACCCAGGGTAAAGGGAACCTGTCACCAGGATTTTGTGTATAGAGCTGAGGACATGGGTTGCTAGATGGCCACTAGCACATCCACAATATCCAGTCCCCATAGCTCTGTGTGCTTTTATTGTGTAAAAAAATGGTTTGATACATATGCAAATTAACATAAAAGCGTCATATCTTACTTGTGTGACCAGAGAAGAGTCATATTTTCAAGCTCTGACTTATCTCAGGTTAATTTGCATATGTATCAAATCGGTTTTTATACACAATAAAAGCACACAGAGCTATGGGGAATGGGTATTGCGGATGTGCTAGCGGCCATCTAGCAACCCATGTTCTCACCTCTATACCCAAAATCCTGGTGACAGGTTCACTTTAAAATTGTTTTCCAGCTTAAGAAAACTAATACCAAAGTTATTCTCCGAGGTCTCGCAAGACTTTGGGAATAACTGACTTTGCATCGTTGGAGGCAGTATATTCTAATGCTGTACGGAAACAGGTCTCCGTACAGCATTAAAGTTTTGAGCGAAGCAACTTCAGATCTAGGATCCGACGCTGGCTTCGCTCATCCCTACTTGTAATCTATGGGTCCTCAGACAGCGCTGCATTAAAACAGGCATGTTCTCAGGAACACTTCCAGAAATCATTGCCTGAACACAGCTCGCGGTCTTATCCACAATGCAAGGTAAACCTGTGTCATGCAAAGAAGCCCTACGTCCACACTATCCAGAAATGCCACCATCCCCTCTCGGCCAAAGCTCATTTAAAATGGACTGAAGCAGAATAGAAAACTGTTATGTGATAAGATGAATCAAAATGTGAAATTCTTTTGGGAAACAGATGCCGTGTCCTGCAGACTCAAAAGAAGAGGGTCCATCCAGCAGATTATCAGCCTACAGTTCCAAAGCCAGCATCTCTGATGGTATGGGTTCACATTACTGCTTATGGCGTGGTAAGCTTCTGGAAAGGAACCATAAAAGATGAAATGTATATAGAGGTTTTAGAACAACAACTGCTCCAATCCAGACCACGTCTCCTTCAGGGAAGGCCTTGCATATTTGAGCAAGACAATGCTAAACCACATACTGCATCCATCACAATAGCACGGCTGCAGAAGTAGAGTCTGGGTGCTAAACAGTGCAGACCTTTCACCAACAGAAAACATTTGGCGCACCGTGAAACGGAAAATCCAGCAAAGCGGCTAGAATCCTACATCAGACAAAAATGGGAAAACTTTCCTCTTTAACAATTGGTCTCCTCGATTCCCAGACAGACTGTTCTTAAAAGGTGATGATATACAATGGCAGACATTGCCATCTCCCAACTTTTTGACGATGCGTTGCTGCCATCAAGTTCTACACAAGTTATTTTATGAAATGGTAAAAATTTCTAAATCCAATGTGTTCTATGATCTATTGTGAATAAAATGCGGGTCTATGTCCTTTTGCAAATCAAATTTAAAAGAAAAAAAATATATATATATAAAATTCTACAGAATTTCGCTTGATTGCTGTGAGGCCTCATGCACACGACCGTGGTGTGTTTTGCGGTCCGCAAATCGCCTATCTGCAAAACACAGATGTTTTTGCGGAACGGCACGGACAGCCTTCAATATAAATGCCTATTCTTGTCCAGAAAGCGCGGACAAGAATAGGACACATTATTTTTTAGCTGTCCGCATCAGAGTGCTGTCCGCATCTTTTGCGGCCCCATTGAAGTGAATGGGTCGGCATCCGAGCCACCAAAACGGTGGCTCGGATGCGGACAAAAACCAACGGCCGTGTGCATGAGGCCTGATTTTTTATTTTTTTTTAAGACAGTCAATGCATTCCTACAGACAATTTTTTCGTAGCGATAGAAAAAGCCTAGATGAAGCCATAACGTAGCCTAAAAAGTGAGCAATGGCGCTACAGTACATAAGTGTCACTGACAACTGAAGCTGGAAATTAACCAGATGCAAATAGATGGGTGGAAAATAAAATCTATAACCTTTTACACAGCAAAATGACAAAGCCAAAAGCGGCAATCAGCGGCCGCTGTGCTGTAAAGGGACTTGTGTGTGATTTACAACCTTCCCTCCATCACTTACATTCATTCGCTAAGTATATTGCACAGTGAATGCCAGAAATGGTGTCAGATTAGCAGATGAAGGTTACTGGAAGAGCTCTGCACCATCCCAGTGACCAGAAACGCATCCACTCGATCCAGGCCTGACCAGACTACAATCTCCGCAATAGATTGCGCTGCGGGATAACGGTGCAGCTTCAGCACAGTCCAAATTTCTAAATTAAGCCGTGGGGCTCATACACACAAACATGTGCAAATTGCAGTCCCTAATGCACGAGCACCGTCTGTGTGGCTGGTGCTGAGGGATGCAGACGCATTCAACTTGAATGGGTCCGCCACCCGTCCACATTGGAAAAAATAGTGCATGTTCTACTTTTTTTGCTCTGCAGAGCCACGCACTGAAACGTCGTGGACTCGGTAGTGCTTCTGCTCCGTGCCTCCACACCATTTTTTTCAGATTGAGGACCCATTCAAGTGAATTGGTCCACATCCGTGAAACAGAGAGCACATGACTGTTGCCCGTATATTCGACACCTTTAAGATAGTAAGGGAAAGCTTGCGACTACTGCACAAGCTGCCCAAATAGCCATTCTGGTTGTCACCTAGCATGGCTGGAAACTAAAGAAGCACTCCCACAAGAATTTTTATTCTCAGACCTGTTAGAAAGTTACATGATGTAACCTGTAGTGAAGGTAATCTTCTTACCAGTGACTGTATTTGCGAGTTATCTCCTCCCTTCTGATCCTCAGCTGTGTCATGTGACCAGCACTCTGACTTTCCAAATAAGGCCTCATGCACACGACAGTTTTTTTTCACGGTCCGCAAAAACGGGGTCCGTGACCGTTTTTTCATCCGTGGGTCTTCCTTGATTTTTGGAGGATCCACGGACATGAAAAAAAAAGTCGTTTTGGTGTCCGCCTGGCCGTGCGGAGCCAAACGGATCCGTCCTGAATTACAATGCAAGTCAATGGGGACGGATCCGTTTGATGTTGACACAATATGGTGCCATTTCAAACGGATCCGTCCCCATTGACTTTCAATGTAAAGTCTGGAGTTCTTTTATACCATCGGATTGGAATTTTCTCCAATCCGATGGTATATTTTAACTTGAAGCGTCCCCATCACCATGGGAACGCCTCTATGTTAGAATATACTGTCGGATATGAGCTACTTCGTGAACCTCAGATCCGACAGTATATTCTAACACAGAGGCGTTCCCATGGTGATGGGGACGCTTCAGGTTAGAATACACTACAAACTTTGTACAAGACTGCCCCCTGCTGCCTGGCAGCACCCGATCTCTTACTGGGGGATATGATAGCACAATTAACCCATCATATTCCCCTGTAAGAGATCAGGGCTGCCAGGCAGCAGGGGGCAGCCCCCCCCCTCCCCAGTTTGAATATCGTTGGTGGCACAGTGTGCCCCCACCATCGCCACCCCTCCCTCTATTGTATTAAATCGTTGGTGGCACAGTGTGCCAACCACCATCGGCCCCCCTCCCTCCCTCTATTGTATTAAATCGTTGGTGGCACAGTGTGCCAACCACCATCGCCCCCCCCCCTCCCTCTATAGCAGTAACATTGGTGGCAGTGTGCGGTCTCAACAGTAGAAGATTCATACTTACCTGCTTGCTGCTGCGATGTCTGTGTCCGGCCGGGAGCTCCTCCTACTGGTAAGTGAAAGGTCTGTGCGGCGCATTGCTAAAGAACTGTCACTTACCAGTAGGAGGAGCTTCCGGCCGTTCACAGACATCGCAGCAGCAAGCAGGTAAGTATGAATCTTCTACTGTTGAGACCGCACACTGCCACCAATGTTACTGCTATAGAGGGAGGGAGGGAGGGGGGCCGATGGTGGTTGGCACACTGTGCCACCAACGATTTAATACAATAGAGGGAGGGAGCGATGGTGGGGGCACACTGTGCCACCAACGATATTCAAACTGGGGGGGGGGGGGGGGTCTGCCGCACCTGAAGGGGTTAATTGTGCTATCATATCCCCCTGTAAGAGATCGGGTGGTGCCAGGCAGCAGGGGGCAGTCTTGTACAAAGTTTGCAGTGTATTCTAACTAGAAGCGTCCCCATCACCATGGGAACGCTTCTGTGTTAGAATATACTGTCGGAAATGAGTTTTCACGAAGTGAAAACTTAGATCAGAAAAAGCTTTTATGCAGACGGATCTTCGGATCCGTCTGTATGAAAGCAACCTACGGCCACGGATCACGGACACGGATGCCAATCTTGTGTGCATCCGTGTTCTTTCACGGACCCATTGACTTGAATGGGTCCGTGAACCGTTGTCCGTCAAAATAATAGGACAGGTCATATTTTTTTGACGGACAGGATACACGGATCACGGCCTCGGCTGCAAAACGGTGCATTTTCCGATTTTTCCACGGACCCATTGAAAGTCAATGGGTCCGCGAAAAAAAACTGAAAACGGCACAACGGCCACGGATGCACACAACGGTCGTGTGCATGAGGCCTAACACAGCATCTTATGTGTGGACAGGAAGCCAGTTTCTCTATGCCAGGGATGGCCAACCAGAGGCTCTCCAGCTGTTGCAAAACTACAACTCCCAGCATGCCCACAGCAGGGCATGGTGGGAGTTGTAGTTTTACAACAGCTGGAGAGCCTCTAGGTTGGCCATGCCTGCTCTATGCATTCTTACGGGAGCCTCAAAGTCCTGTCCTTTGTCAGTTGGAGATCAGAGTGCTGGTCACATGACATAGCTGAGAATCAGAAGGGAGGTTATAACTCACAAATACAGTCACTGGTACACAGCAGTACTTTAAGGGGTCTGTCCAACAGCCAGGAAAAATCAATGAGGGTAGTTTCACATATGTGGTAATCTGGCACAGGAATAGCCTTCTGGAGGTCAACCATAACAGGCATAGCTGGATACTGCAATTCACTGCCGGAGCCCATTGACTACAACGGGACCTGACGGGGGGATCCAGCCTGTTTCCTGCATGGCAGAAACTAGGCCAAGCACCAATTTCTGTCCAGCTGAATCCCATCCCCATCCGGTTATGCCAGATACGTTGAACTTTTGGCAGGCTGCTCCTCTACCAGAACAGACCAATATCCAAAAAGAACTCATTGGTGCCACTGGATGCACTGAATAGACCACCAGAACTTTTTTTTTTAGGGTATGGCCACAGGGGCAGAGTTTTAGCCACGGATTTGGATAGGATTCATCTAGAAAACCTGCAAAGAATACAAGGCAAAATCCACAGGCACCGAAAAGCGTATAAAATGCGTTGGCAATACTCAAGACATAAAACTTGCACCACAGGTAAGTCTCTACGGCAGATGTGTTCCGCAGTGTATGGGTTTTTCTAGACTCTCAGACTTTGCTGGTTCTGTAATACGCGGCAGATTTTCCACCCACAATTCGACAGTGGAAATTCCAAAGCACATGCGCCAAATGAGAGCAGCAATGCATTTGTCTGACTGCAGGGGGAAATCACTTGCAGCAGATTGGTCCTATTCGTATGAATTGGTCTCGCAGAAAGCGATTGCCAAGAAGAGATCTCCATTCACAGGAAACAAATATTCAGCTGAAGAAATTCCTGCAACAAATCTGCCTTGTGTGAACGTGTCCCAACGTCATGGGGGACATTTCACTTGGAATCGGGGGCGTATTCTGTTTGAACAGCCTCGCACTGCTTTCTATTGGAATTCCATATGGCGGTTCATATTGTTTTAGAATGGAAATGCTCCAAATCCGATTACTCAGCACAAGAAAAAAAATAAACAATAAAACGAAATCACATAACTGTGCAAGGCTTTATCCACAAATCGCAGATCCATAAAAACACAGATGCCAGCTGTGTTTATTGCGCATTTTCCCCTTCCACATGTCCCACCCTATGTTACAAATGCGTATTCTTGACCGCAAAATGGACAAGGATACATGTTCTACTTTTTTTTTTGCAGAGCCGCGGAACGGACGCACGGAGGCGGGCAGCACATGGTCTGCTCTGCTGTGCGCATCTTTTGCGACCTCATTAAAATGAATGGGTCCGCGTTTGATCTGCAAGAAATGTGGATCGGATGCAGACCAAAAATATAGGGGGAGATTTTTTTTTAAACCGGTGTAAAGTAGACCTGGCTTAGTTGCACAAAGGAGCTGTGAAAAATGAAAGGTGGAATCTGATTGGTTGCTATGGGCAACTAGGCCAGGTCTACTTTACACCAGTTTGATAAATTACTCTATAATACTCCCCAGTATGATCGCATGGCGTCACAACAAGTGTTTCCACACGTGGCTGTGGTGCGGCATTTATTATTATTATTTTTTTTCCTTTTTCCTTCCACCCTGCTCATACACTTATTTTTAAGGCCATCAGGCGGCTACACTTCTATCCAAGGGTACTTTCACACTTGCGGCAGAGGATTCCGGAAGGCAGTTCCGTCGCCGATACTGCATGCCGGATCCGGCGATCCGGACGCAAACTGATGGCATTTGTCAGACGGATCCGTCTGACAAATGCATTAAAATACCGGTGCCATCTCTCCGGTGTCATCCGGAAAAACGGATCCAGTATTCATTTTTTTTGCATATTTAAAGCCTGATCCGTTTTGCTGGAACACTTAATGCCGAATCCGGCACTAATACACTTCAATGTAAATGAATGCCGCATCCGGCATTCCGGCAAGTGTTCAGGATTTTTGGCCAGAGAGAAAACTGCAGCATGTTGCGGTATTTTCTCCGTCCAAAAAACGTAAGAGGGACTGAACTGATGCATCCTGAACAGATTGCTCTCCATTCAGAATGCATTAGGATAAACCTGATCAGTTCCTTTCCGGTATAGAGCCCCTAGGACGGAACTCAATACTGGAAAAGAAAAACGCTAGTGTGAAAGTACGGTAAGGCTATGTTCACATGTGCGTAGAAGGCTCCGTTTTGGGCTTCTGTTACAGATTTCACTAAAAATTGCAGAGAGAAAAGTTCTGCACGCAGAAAAAAAAAAAATGTTCTCCCAAGCGGATCCCATTATAGTTAGTTTCTGCTCATGTCAGTTATGTGCTGGATCCGACAGTTCCGTTATTTCAGTTCTTCTGCTCTAATAGCGCTGATGTGAACAGAGCCTAAACAAAGTTCTGTTCAAAACGGGCCCATCGATTGGGGTCTGTCTGGCAGTAAAAACGACCAGAAATAGGACATGTCCTACGTCTAGACCAGGGATGCCCAACCTGTGGACCCTCCAGCTGTTGCCAAACTACAATTCCCAGCATGCCTGGACAGCATACAGCTATTAGGGCATGCTGGGAGTTGTAGTTTTGCAACAGCTGGAGGGCCGCAGGTTGAGCATCCCTGGTCTAGACGGATTTAAAAAAACGGCTGTGTGAACGCCCTCCTAGACTGCAATGGTTCTGACAACAGCTGTGTGAATGCGCCCCAACTCTTCATTAACACAGAATACGGAAACAGGGACAAGTACGGACAGAGAACACCTATTTTTGGAAACCAGCGAGTGTCTCCATGACCCCTACTGGTCAGACATTGATTGTGTATGTCAGAGATGCCCAACCTGCGGCCCTCCAGCTGTTGCAAACTACAACTCCCATCATTTCCGGACAGCCATTAACCATACAGAAGGGCATGGTGCGAGTTGTAGTTTTACCACAGCTGGAGGGCCGCAGGTGGGGCATCACATTGATATCTCTAAGCTTTCCGGAGAACATATCAGTTACTGATCAGTGCATTCACGCTGCCACCCGGTGCCCCCCTGCCCTCCCCCGAGACACAGCACAGAGTCCGTGTCACAAGCTGCTCGCCGTCTGGAGCGCAGAAATCAATATCACCGCGCTCCTGAGAACACATTCATTCTGCTCTACTGTTAACCAAGTTGACTGGCGACGATTCCTGGAGGGTCAGCGCGTCTACTACGGGAAGTCAATGACACCACCATATATTATACCGCAATACTGCTGCCACTTTATACCTTTACTCAGAGACAGCAGTAAACCAGTCCATGCCTTGACAATGTCCTTAAAGGGGAATTCCACTTTGACTCTTCAGAGATGTCAAGTGTCTTATCTTCAAAAAATATATATCTGAGCTGTCCGATAAACGTGACGTCCACTTCTCGACAGCTTCCAGGACCCCCAGACAATGACAAGACGCCGCTACATCCGCCCCAATATGCTGTGACCTCGGGACAGATTTACCACTATCCACAAAGACAGATTTCACTAGGATCCTAACAATTTTCCAGTGGAAACCCCAGTGAACAGCAGCAAAAGGCCGAGTGCGGTAATATTTCCTGTGACCTATGTGGAAAATTCTTATCAGATGTAACAATGACACAAAAACACCAAAAAGAGTCTGAAAAGTGTTACATAAAATTCTGTATTCGGATGGCTGCATCATTATAGCTCTTCATACACACAATGGCGGGTGTAAAACACATACAGTATCATCTCTATATGGAGAGGGGCCTGTACAACTAGATCATACAGTACACACAATACCGGACCACATAGAATATACACACACACACATATATATATATATATATATATATATATATATATATATATTCTATTGTGTCCTATATTGTTGGTCTGTGTTGGGGAGCCGGCAGCCGCACATCACAGTACACGGGGGGGGGGTGTAGGGTAATGACTGATGGATTTCAGGGATCTGTAAATGTGGAGAGAAAAATAAAAAATAAAAAAATTTCTCTCAGCAATAAACCACAGCACAAATTGCAGTCCTCCCAAGATGTCATTTATAGTCCATAACACCCACTAGAACAGTTATCAGGGGGCTTCTAGGCTTCAGCAGACCACCAGGGAGGACCAGGGGCATGTATGGGGCAGAGCATCACATGTAATGTATCAGACATAACAGTGAGCTGTGCGGTAATATACACCAGCGCCTCTATAGATACAATCCCTGTGTGATACACACATATCAGAGTATATAGCAATCAGACATGCACACAGCAGTCCCCCACCACATACAGGTATACACAGTAATCTCACCATGTACACGTATATACACACACACCCGGGGCAGCCCCCCACCATGTACACGCATATATACACCGGGGCAAGCCCCCCACCATGTACACGCATATATACACCCGGGGCAAGCCCCCCCCATGTACACGCATATATACACCCGGGGCAGCCCCCCACCATGTAACGCATATATACACCCGGGGCAGCCCCCCACCATGTACACGTATATACACACACACCCGGGGCAGGCCACCCACCATGTTACACATTATAACACACACACCCCGGGGCAGCCCCCCACCATGTACACATATATACACACACACCCGGGCAGCCCCCCACATGTACACATATATACACACACACCCGGGGCAGCCCCCCACCATGTACACATATATACACACACACCCGGGGCAGCCCCCCACATGTAAACGTATATACACACACACCGGGGCAGCCCCCCACCATGTACACGTATATACACACACACCCGGGCAGCCCCCCACAATGTACACGTATATACACACACACCCGGGGCAGCCCCCCACCATGTACACGTATATACACACACACCCGGGCAGCCCCCCACTATGTACACGTATATACACACACACGGGGCAGCCCCCCACTATGTACACGTATATACACACGGGGCAGCCCCCCACTATGTACACGTATATACACACGGGGCAGCCCCCCACTATGTACACGTATATACACACGGGGCAGCCCCCCACTATGTACACGTATATACACACGGGGCAGCCCCCCACTATGTACACGTATATACACACGGGGCAGCCCCCCACTATGTACACGTATATACACACGGGGCAGCCCCCCACTATGTACACGTATATACACACAGGGCAGCCCCCCCACTATGTACACGTATATACACCCGGGGCAGCCCCCCACTATGTACACGTATATACACCCGGGGCAGCCCCCCACCATGTACACGTATATACACCCAGGGCAGCCCCCCCACTATGTACACGTATATACACCCGGGGCAGCCCCCCACTATGTACACGTATATACACCCGGGGCAGCCCCCCACTATGTACACGTATATACACACGGGGCAGCCCCCCACTATGTACACGTATATACACACGGGGCAGTCCCCCACTATGTACACGTATACACACACAGGGCAGCCCCCCACTATGTACACATATATACACACAGGGCAGCCCCCCACTATGTACACGTATATACACCCGGGGCAGCCCCCCACTATGTACACGTATATACACACGGGGCAGTCCCCCCACTATGTACACGTATATACACACAGGGCAGCTCCCCACTTTGTACACGTATATACACCCGGGGCAGCCCCCCACTATGTACACGTATATACACACGGGGCAGTCCCCCCACTATGTACACGTATATACACACGGGGCAGCCCCCCACTATGTACACGTATATACACCCGGGGCAGCCCCCCGGCCCCACTCACCGTTTTGCGCCCCCGCAGTCCGGAGCAGCAGGCAGAGGACCCAGCCTGTGATCAGCATCCCCCCGGTGTCCATCCCAGCAGCCGCGGCCAGGGTGAATACATGCTGGGCAGCGGGAGAGCGGAGCCGTACACTGTGCACACAGCGGACCCTGGCAGATCCCGGGAGCGCGCGCCACTTCCGCCGCCGGATCCCCGCAGCAGGACTCCTGTTAACCCCTGCAGTCCTGGAGCCACGGCGCCGTCTGCAACAAGTGCTGCTGATGCGCCCGCCGTCTTTGTCCGGCATCTGTGGGGTTAATGGGAGGTCCTGGGGGGCGGGTGATCACGCCCCCTCCTGATCTGTGAGTGGGCTCGGTTGTAAACCCCCCAGTATGGAAGAGTATCTCCCCCCAGCATGTATGACTCCTCCCACAACACATGTCACGTCCACAGCGGGAATGTTTACCCCGTGCACACGTGTGTGCGGCATGCGGTGTCAGTGCGCTGACCGGGACTGGGGCAGTGCTGGGGGGCTTCACCCCAATACCGCAGGACCTGCTGACCAGAAGGGCTGGTACACTGTGTCAGGAGGGGTCCGTCCTGCTCCACACCACATGGAGTACCTTCCCCTTTTTTTACAATGGGTCCGCAATAAAAACGGAAGGTACTCCGTCTGCATCCCATTTCCTTATGGCCTCATGCACACGACCGTTGTTTTATTCCGTGTCCGTTGCGCTGTTTTTCGTGATTTTCTGCGGACCCATCGATTTTCAATGGGTCCGTTGAAAACTCGGCTAATGCACCGTTTGTGATCCGTGGTTCCAGTCCGTCAAAAAAATATAACCTGTCCTATTATTTTTGCGGAAAACGGTTCGCGGACCCATTCAAGTCAATGGGACCGCTAAAAAACGCAGAGGCACACAAGATTGTTGTTCGAGTCCGTTTTTGTTTCCTATCATTTGCATGGCAAACCTGTCTTTAAACTTTTTTTACATTCCTTTATGTCTGGTGGTCCTCCAAAAATAAAGGAAGACACACGGAAACGGATCACGGAACAACAGAACCCCATTTTGCGGAACGGAACACAACAACGGTCGTGTGCACAAGTATAGGCATTATTACAATGGATCCGCAAAAAAAAGGATGCCATACTGAACGTCATCCGTTTTCTTTGCAGATCCGCAATTTGTGGACCGCAGAACACATACGGTCTTGTGCATGTAGCCTAAGGCCGTGGAACTCGGACGTGAGCGGTCCGTGGTATCCCGGCCTGGCATCCTGCTGACAGCATGAGCGCATGGCGTCATTGGTTGCTATGACGCCGTGCGCTTCATGCCGCCGCTGCACTACAGTAATACACTTATACCACGGATCGCTCACGTCTGTGTGCAATCGGCCTAATGGTAAATTTGAGTAAAAAAATCCCAAAGTTAACAAAAATGTGAAAAAATGCACTGCTTTTAAGGGCTCATGCCCACGAACGTAAGGGCTCAGTGCTGCGGAACGCATACGGCGGTTCCGCAATACATGGGTCACCAGCTGTGTGCATTCCGCATCACAGATGCGGACCCATTCATCTCCCAAATCCGGAGATGTGGTGCGGAAGCATGGATCAGAACCGCACAGAAGCGCTATGGAGTGCTTCCGTGGTGTTTCTGGCCATGCCTCCGCACCGCAAAAAAGTAGTGCCTGCAAATGAATGGGTCCGTGATCTGCATGCAACTGCCCTGCGGTCGGTGCATTGCGGACAGCAATTTGCGGTCTGAAGCAGGGGCACGGAGCCCTTACGTTAGTGGGCATTACCCTAAGGCCTCCTGTACACAAACGTGTGCCTCCCGTTGCCGTATTGCGGACAGCATTTGCAGATCCGCAATACACGGGCGCCGTTCTGTGGCCATTCCGCATCACGGATGCGAACCCATTCAATTCTATGGGTCCGCAAATCCGGAGAAGCGGAATGGAAGCACGGAACTGAACCCTACGGGAGCACTACGGAGTGCTTCCGCGGGGTTTCGTCCCGTACTTCCGTTCCGCAAAAAGATAGAACATGTCCTATCTTTTTGCAGAACGGCCGGATCGCGGACCCATTAAAGTGAATGGGTACGCGATCCTCTGCGGCTGCCCCACGGACGGTGTTCGTGCATTGCGGCCCGCAGCACGACCAGGGGGCGCACACGTTCGTGTCCAGGAGGCCTAAGACAGATAGTGATGCCTCATAAAATATTCATTAGTTAACATTCCCCATATGTCTGCTTCATGTTGGCATCATTTTAGTAATGTCATTTTATTTTTTTAGGATGTTAGAAGGCTTAGAATTTTAGAAGCAATTTTTGAAATTTTCAAGACAATTTCCAAAGTCAACTTTTTTAAGGACCAGTTCAGTTCTGACATAATAGAACCAACCCATAAATGACCCCATTTTAGAAATGACACCCCTCAAACTATTCAAAACTTAATTAAAGCAAAATAGAGGTGAAATTTCAAAATGTCACTTTTTTTGAAGATTTTCCATTTTAATATTTTTTTTTCCTGGAACACATCAAGGGTTAACAACAAAACAAACCTCAATATTTATTACCTTGATTCTGCAGTTTGCAGAAACACCCCATATGTGGTCGTACACCGCTGTTTGGGCACACGGCAGGGCGCAGAAGGCAAGGAGCTCCATATGGTTTTTGGAGGGCAGATTTTGCTGGACTGGTCTTTGGGCACCATGTTGCATTTGAAGAGGCCCTGAGATAACCCCACAGTGAAAACCCCCAAAAAGTGACCACATTTTGTAAACTATACCACCCAAGGAATTTTTATAGGGTGTAGCGAGCACTTCACTCAACAGCTGTTTCATAGAATTTTTAATTGGGTGAGTACAATAAAGGAATTCAAGAAGGGCCTGGATGTATTTCTGGAGCGTAAAAATATATCAGGCTATAGCTACTCAGGGCCGGACTGGCCTGCCGGGATACCGGGAAATTCCCCGCTAGGCCGGCAGGCCTGAGTGCCGCAAGGCCGCGGCCCTGGCGACAAGTGGGGGCGGCCGGCGGCAGGGCACAGCAGGAGATGAGCGCTTCCATTGTGGAAGCGCTCATCTCCACAGTCATCTGTATTGTCGTCCTCAGGATAGCTATACAGATGTCTATGCTGCGGCAGCAGAGGGAGAGGTGTGTCCCCTCCTGTTCCTCTAATAGGCTGCCAGCACTAGGCCGGCAGCCTATCAGAGGCCGGTGCAGGCGGCGCAATGACGTCATTGCGCCGCCTGAGCCGTATAGCGAGGGACACAGGCCGGAAGAGGCCTGCATCGCATCGCTGGAGGTAAGTATAAGTGTTTTATTTTATTTTATATATAGGTACAATATATACTGGCACATGATAAGGGGGGGACTACTGGGCTGGCACATGATAAGGGGGGGGGACTACTGGGCTGGCACATGATAAGGGGGACTACTAGGCTGGCACATGATAAGGGGGGACTACTGGGCTGGCACATGATAAGGGGGGACTACTGGGCTGTCACATGATAAGGGGGGACTACTGGGCTGGCACATGATAAGGGGGGCTACTGGCACATAAGGGGGGCTATTGGCACATAAGGGGGCTATTGGCACATAAGGGGGGCTATTGGCACATAAGGGGGCTATTGGCACATAAGGGGGGCTATTGGCACATAAGGGGGATTACTAACACATAAGGGGCGGCTCCTGCACATAAGGGGGGCTATTGGCACATAAGGGGGACTACTGACACATAAGGGGCGGCTACTGGCACATGATAAGGGGATGCTACTGGCACATGATAAGGGGAGGCTACTGGCACATGATAAGGGGCGGCTACTAGCACATAATAAGGGGGGTCTACTGGTACATGATAGGGAGGGCACTCTGGCTACTGGCACATGATATGGGGGGGCTCTGGCTACTGGCACATGATTGGGGGCATCTATGGGGGCACATCTTACTGGCACATGATTGGGGGCATCTAAGCAATGACGCCGTGCGCTCCTGCTCTCAGCAGGAATCCAGACCGTGGTTCCACGGACACCTCACGGCCGTGAAAAACGGCTGTGTGCATTCAGCCTCAGTGTCATACACTAACAGGCAATGCATTACAATACAGATGTATTGTAATACATTGCAGAGGGGATCAGACCCCCAAAAGTGAATGTCATAAATAAAGTAAAGTAAAAAAAAAAGTGTTTTTAATAAAATTAATAAAGTAATACAATTAATAAAGTAAAAAGGAAAAAAAACACCCCTTTCCCCTTATTTTGATCGGCTCTATAAATATATCACATGATCTACCCTGTCAGATAAACACCATAAAAAAATTAAATAAAAACAGTGTGTGTAAAAAAAAGCTATTTTTGTCACCTTACATCACAAAAAGTGCAACACCAAGCGATCAAAAAGGCGTATGCCCCCCAATAAAACCGTCACCTCATCCCGCAAAAAATGAGCCCCTACCTAAGACAATCGCCCAAAAAATAAAAAAAACTATAGCTCTCAGAACATGGAGACACTAAAAAATCTTTTTTTTGTGTTTCAAAACTGCTATTATTGTGCTAAAGTGAAAAAAATTTAAAAAAGTATACATATTAGGTATCGCCACGTCCGTAACAAACAGCTCGATAAAAATATCACATGACCTAACCACTCAGATGAACACCATAAAAAAAAACTGTGTAAAAAAAAGGCGTATGCCCCCCAAAATAGTACCGTCACCTCATCCCGCAAGAAATGAGACCCTACCTGAGAGAATCGGTCAAAAAATAAAAAAGCTATGGTTCTCAGACTATGAGACACTAAAATATGATAATTTTTTGCTTCAAACTGCTATTATTGTGCTAAAGTGAAAAAAATAAAAAGTATACATATTAGGAATTGCCACGTGCGTAACGATCTGCTCTATAAAAAAATTCAGATGACCTAATCCCTCAGTTAAACGCTGTAAAAAAAAAAAAAAAAACGGTGCCAAAACATCCATTTTTTTGTTACCTTGCCTCACAAAAAACATAATAAAGAGCAATAAAAAATCATATGTACCCCAAAAATACTACCAATAAAACTGGAACCTTATCCGCTAGTTTCCAAAATGTGGTCACTTTTGAGTTTCTACTGTAGGGGTGCATCAGGGGGGCTTCAAATGGGACATGGTGTCTAAAAACCAGTTCAGCTAAATTTGCCTTCCAAAAACCATATGGCGTTCCTTTCCTTCTGCGCCCTGCCGTGTGCCCGTACAGCAGTTTACGATCACATGGGGGTGTTTCTGTAAACCGCAGAATCAGGGTAATAAATATTGAGTTTTATTTGGCTGTTAACCCTTGCTTTGCTACTGGAAAAAAATGATTAAAATGTAAAATCTGCCAAAAAAGTGAAATTCTGAAATTTAATCTCCATTTTCCATCATTTCTTGTGGAACACCTAAAGGGTTAAAAAAGTTTATAAAATCAGTGTTGTATACCTTGAGGGGTGTAGTTTTTAAAATGTGGTTTCTATTATGTAAGCCTCACAAAGTGACTTCAGACCTGAACTGGTCCTTAGAAAGTGGGTTGGAAGATTTGCTTCCATACTTCTAAGCCTTCTAACGTCCCCCAAAAATAAAATGTAATTTTCAAAATGATCCAAACATGAAGTAGACATATGGGGAATGTAAAGTAATTACTATTTTTGAAGGTATTACAATCTATTATAAAAGTAGAGAAATTGAAATTTGCTAATTTGCTAATTTTTCTGATTTTGGGGTAAACTTGGTATTTTTTTATGAATAAAAATGGTTTGTTTTTTTAAACTTTTTTTTACCACTGTCATGAAGTACAATATGTGACGAGAAAACAATCTCAGAATGGCCTGTATAAGTAAAAGCGTTTTAAAGTTATCAGCACATAAAGTGACACATGTCAGATTTGCAAAAAATGGCCTGGGCAGAAAGGTGAAAACAGGCCCGGGGTTGAAGGGGTTAAGTAATGGGCGTTGTGCTGCCATGAGGCTGAGCTGCAAATAACCTTTGCGCTGCAATCTGCGACAGATATACACCAGAAAACTGGCGTATATCACTTAGTAAATCACCCCCACTGATGTGAACAGGTTTTCCAAGCTCAGCATTTGAGAAATATCTAAGAGCCATCAGTATCAATAATTATATAATCCCTATAATTATAGTTCAGAGAAGGAGCATTAATTGATACTCGCTCATCTACTAATTATAAGTGAAAGGAGCCCAGAGTAGAAAGGGGGTGGGCGCTCCCTATGTGGGATTTATTCAGTTTTGGTAATTAATGGTATTTATTACCTCAAACAGGAACAATACAGTCCATCGGGATGTACAGAATAACTTCTGTCTGTTTCATGCTGGACGTGTTCCTGCCTCTACACTCCTGCCTGAAGGTGGCTATGCACATTAGTCTAAGGGCTCATGCACGTGGCCGTTGCCTGGCCGTTCAGTGCATTGGGGACTGCAATTTGTGGTCCCCAATGCACGGGCAACTAGTGATGAGCGGCAGGGGTCATATTCGAATTCGCAACATTTCGCGAATATTCGCAAATTCGAATATTCGTTATATTCTACAATTTTTTTTACTCAGAAAATCGGCAAGGTAATGATTGTGTAATATGCGCATTTTCATAATGCTAATTTCCGTAATACGAATTTTTTATAGCAAATTTTTCAACTTACAACTATTAGACAAAGAAGATTATAGCGCTATATTAGCTAAATTGCTCTATATTCGTTTTTTCGAGTATTCACTATATTGCTATAACTTTGTTTTTTCGAATATTCGTAATATTCTAAAACAAGAATATATAGCAATATAGAGAATATTCAAAAAAAACGAATATAGAGCAATTTTGCTAATTTAGTGCTATAATCTTCTTTGTCTAACAGTTGTAATTTTTTTCTCATCTGAAGTTCAGATTGGAAAAAAATTACAACTATAAAAAAAAAGATTATAGCACTATATTAGCTAAATTTCTTTATATTAGTTTTTTTTTCGAATATTCGCTATATTGCTATAACTTTTGTTTTTTCAAATATTCGTAATATTCTAAAACAAGAATATATAGCAATATAGCGAATATTCGAAAAAACTAATATAGAGCAATTTAGCTAATATAGTGCTATAGTCTTTTTTTATAGTTGTAATTTTTTTACAATCTGAACTTCAGATGAGAAAAAAATTACAACTGTTAGACGGTGAAGATTATAGCACTATATTAGCTAAATTGCTCTATATTCGTTTTTTTTTCGAATATTCGCTATATTGCTATATATTCTTGTTTTAGAATATTACGAATATTTGAAAAAACAAAAGTTATAGCAATATAGCGAATATTCGAAAAAAAAATCAAATATAGAGCAATTTAGCTAATATAGTGCTATAATCTTCTTTGTCTAATAGTTGTAAGTTGAAAAATTTGCAATAAACACTACTCCTAAAGTCAAATATACTGCAGCCTTCTCATTGGCCCACAAGCTAGAAGCAGGGAGGGATCATGTGTACTGATTAAAAAAAAAATCGAATATTCGAAATTACGAATATATATCACTATATTCGAAATATTAGCGAATTTTCGAAGTACCTATATTCGTGATAAAAATTCGAATATTCGTGATCAACACTACGGGCGACATCCGTGCGGCTGCCGCAGACAGATCCAGACCCATTCAACTTGAATGGGTCCGTGTTCCGTCTGCACTGCCAAAAAACAGAACATGTGTTTTTTTTGTGGTGCGGAGCAACAGAGAGAAATTACGGAGTGCCTCCGTGGGGTTCCGTGCCTCTGTTCTGCACCACACCTTCCGGAGTCGGACTCGTACGCAAAGTGGGCTTGCCAGTTGCATAGGGTAGCCACCCACTGGGTGAATGGCTGTCAGGCTACCACCCTGGAGGACTGCAATTGGTACTACTGGAACAATTCTTCACGTGGCTCCAGCCAGATGTAAAAGAGTGGGTGAGGGACCGTAACCCTCTCACCTTGCAAGAGGCGGCCAGAATGGCAGATGAATACACGGAGGCCCGGAAGCCATAACGACCTCTCCCCAAACCCCAACCAATTCAGGTCGAGGCCCCAGCACAACCCCCAGGGGGGAGCCATGAACCACCTCAGCGACCTGCAGCAGCGGCCTATCGACCTTCACCGACTACTGGACCTCGCTGTATCCGGTGCAAGCAAGTGGGACACTACCGCAGGGACTGTCCGCTGGAACAACCCCGACCGATTTGGAATTGTCCAGCAGGTACCAACGCCAGGGCAGCAGCTCACTCAATTGATTACCCGGTCCTCACTACTTGAGAGGCCCGGGAGTTAACCAGAGAAGAGCCCCCGGGGTTCCTTCATGAAGCCAATTCGGTACAGGCAGCTAGTGGGGACAACCAACACCACCACCGTCAACTGGTGATGGTTAATGGCCAAACTGTCCAAGGCCTCCAGGATACAGGGACTACCATCACGCTGATTCAGAGACATTTGCTCAACAACGACAACGAGCAGCCAGGCAAATCTATTGTTGTTCGGGTGGCAGGGGGAGCCGTCTATAGAATCCCTACTGCCTGGGTTCATTTGGATTGGGGTGTGGGGTCTGGAACTGTGAAGGTGGGGGTCATGAAGAATTTGCCCACCGATGTGATACTCAGCAATGATTTGGGTCCTCTTACGTCTGCCTTTATGTCCACACCCAACCAGGAGATTCACGCTGTAACTACCAGAGCCCAGATTCGCGCTACAGAAAACCCCTCCCAAACTCCAGGGACCCAGGTAAGATCCACTTCCCCGACAGCGACAGTAGGGCCTCTACCCTGGGATACCCCTGAGGACTTTGGGAAAGAGGTAGCGGGAGACCCCACCTTACTAAAATACCGGAAATAATCTGTAACTGATCAAGGGGGACTGGAGGGGGAGCAGTATGTGTGGGAAGGTAGCAGATTGTATAGGCTAACCGATTCTAGGACAAATGCCTCAGGGCCCAAACAGAAATGTCAGCTAGTAGTTCCACAAAAGTATAGGCAGGAGCTGTTGACAATTGGGCACGACATCCCCTTAGCTGGCCATTTAGGAATTCGGTGGACGTCATACCGGGTAACCCAAAACTTTTTCTGGCCAGAAATCTCTAATGAAGTCAGACGATATTGTCAAACTTGTGAAGTATGCCAACGGGTGGGTAAGATAGGTGACCACCCTAAAGCTAAAATTATTCCCATGCCCATCATTGAAGAACCTTTCAGTCGGGTAGCGGTGGATTTAATAGGACCCCTGGCTTAACCTAGTCGATCAGGTAAACATTATATCCTAACCATAGTGGATTATGCCACTAGGTACCCTGGAGCAGTAGCGGTGCCCAATATTGAGGCTAAGACAGTAGCGATGCCCTGGTTAAGGTATTCTCAAGAGTAGGATTTCCCCGAGAAATTCTATCTGACCAGGGTACCCAATTCACGGCGACCATAACACATCAGCTATGTTATTTAATGGAACGCTGAAGCAAATGCTGAAGACGTTCACAGCTGCTTACAGAGAGTAGGAGCGTTTCCTGCCTCACCTCCTCTTTGCTTATAGGGAGGAGCCGCTGGAATCGACGGGCTTCTCACCCTTTGAGCTGTTATACGGGCTGCGAGTGAGGGGCCCCCTCGATCTTATTAAGGAGCACTGGGAGTACAAAGGAAGAGAGAGGAGGAAGTGGCAGCCGTATGTGCCCTAGCTTCTGAGGATACGGATAACTTACCATTACCTGATCTGCTAGGGAGTGACCAGAGAGAAAGGGCCATAGGGTTGGTGCACTTGGGGGAACAGCTGGGACCGGAGGAGCGGGACACAGGTGATCACCCTTCTGGAAGCCAAACAGGCCACGTTCTCTCAGGAGACCGGATACACTAGACTAGCAACCCACAGGGTAGAGACTCCAGGCCAGGGTCCGTTGAGGCAACCCCCCATACCACATCCCTTAGGCAGTCCGGGAAGGGATGCATAAAGAAATAATGGAGATGCTCGCCTTAGGAGTCATTGAGCCTTCTGAAAGCCCATGGGCTTCACCGGTTGTACTAGTACTGAAGCAGGATTATAGATTATCGGCGACTTATTGATAAAACGGTTACAGACGCCTACCCGATGCCCCAGGTAGACGAACTGTTGGACCGTATTGCTAAAGGGAAGTATCTAACTACTATCGACTTATGCAAGGGCTACTGGCAAATTTCCCTAGCCGAGGATGCTGTTCCAAAATCCGCCTTCATCACCCCATTCGGCTTGTACCAATTTAGGGTCATGCCGTTTGGAATGAAGAATGCCCCAGCTATATTCCAAAGAATGATAGATTGTCTCCTAGATGGTCTTCAGGATTATGCGTGCGCATACCTAGACGACAAAACAATCTTCAGCGGCTCATGGAAAGCCCACTTAGAACACATAGGGACCTTATTGGACGGGATCAGAGTGGCTGGTTTGACCTTGAAACCCGTGAAGTGTCACATTGGTATGGCGAAAGTTCAGTATCTGGCACACAGGGTAGGATGTGGGAAACTACTACCGGAGCCTGCTAAAATTGAAATGGTTGCCAATTGGCCCACTCCCATACCAAGACGCAAGTTATGGCTTTTTTAGCGACAGACGGTTACTACAGGCGCTTTGTCCCTGACTATAGCGCCCTGGCCAAACCCTTGACAGACCTGAGGAAGAAAAACTTACCCCGACAGGTCCTGTGGTCCCCAGAGTGTGAGACAGCCTTCCAAACCTTGAAACAAGCTCTTGGAAATGCACCTGTTGTAGCTGCCCCTGATCCTAACAAACGTTTTATCGTCCATACAGATGCTTCCATGTTTGGACTGGGGGCAGTGTTAAGCCAGGTCGGAGAGGATGGGGGGGAGCACCCAGTGGCCTATTTGAGCCGGAAACTATTGCCCAGGGAGGTCAGTTATGCAGCTATCGAAAAAGAGTGCCTAGCTCTCGTACAGTGAGGAACAGAAGTATTTGAACACCCTGCAATTTTGCAAGTTTTCCCACCTAGAAATCATGGAGGGGTCTGAAATTCACATTGTAGGTACATTCCCACTCTGAGAGACAGAATTAAAAAAAAAAATCAGGAAATCACATTGTATGATTTTTAAATAATTTATTTGTCTTGCACTGCTGAACATAAGTATTTGAACACCTGAGAAAATCAGTGTTAATATTTGGTACAGAAGCCTTTGTTTTCAATTACAGAGGTCAAACGTTTCCTGTACTTCTTGACCAGGTTTGCACACACTGCAGCAGAGATTTTGGGCCACTCCTCCACACAGATCTCCTCTAGATCTGTCAGGTTTCGGGGCTGTTGCTGAGCAACACAGAGTTTCAGCTCCCTCCAAAGATGTTCTATTGAATTTAGGTCTGGAGAGGAGACTGGCTAGGCCACTTCAGAACCTTGATATGCTTCTTACGGAGCCACTCCTTGGTTATCCTAGCTGTGTGCTTCGGGTCGTTGTCATGTTGGAAGACCCAGCCACGACCCATCTTCAGTGCTCTGACTGAGGGAAGGAGGTTGTTGCTCAAAATCTCACAATAAATGGCCCCATTCATCCTCTCCTTAATACAGTGCAGTCGTCCTGTCCACTTCGCAGAAAAGCACCCCCAAAGCATGATGTTACCACCCCCATGCTTCACAGTAGGGATGGTGTTCTTGGGATGCAACTCATCCTTCTTTTTTCTCCAAACACGACGAGTGAAGTTTAGACCAAAAAGTTCTACTTTCCTGTTGCAGCTGCGTCATCCGGTAATACCTCTGGTTTCATCCGCGGCACCAGGGGTTTCTCCAGGCAGGTCACGGCTACAGCAAAGGGCCCCTGAAGGGACTCCATGGGGGTGTACTCCACCACATCTCCCTTATAGAGGCTGTGGCAGTCCTGAGGCAGGTAAGGGTGCTTCACGGAGCGTCTGTTGACATTAAGCTCCTGCCCGGTCTTGTCATCCCTAATGAAGCCAGACCCTGTCTCTACCAAGAACCACACCACGCTTCCGGTCCTCCTCTTTAAAAGCGGGTCCCTGATCTGGGGTCGATCCCATACCCTGACTGCCCAGTCCTCAATCGCTCTGTGGTAATCCCACATATCGCAAGCACGGGCTGTTACCTCTTTGGGCACCATCGGATTTAGCCCTTAAAAGGTGCCATGTGTCTTGGGCGGCGGAGTGGGAACTCAGTCCGCCCCCGCAGTGCCAGCCGGCATGGGGAACGTGGGCAGCTCCTTCCCTGATCTTCTCATGAGCTGCGACACCCGGATCTCCTTCAGGTCATCGCACAGTGCAGGTAGCTCATCACCGCAACACATTTCTCCCCAATTTGGCTTTGGGAGCGCCATCTTGTCTCTTCCCGGCTGAAACCAACTTGAGAAGAAGGAGAGGCTTCAGGGGTGGAGCTTCCCCTTCCTTCCTCTTTGCTAGGATGTTGTTCCCTGTGGGCAGGGCTGGATTTTCGTGCTTCAGACAGGGGCATTCCTCTACTTTCCCGCGCTGTCTGTGCAAGAAGATGATGCGCCATTACCGGCAAAAATGTCGAATGAATCCTTTGGATGCCAGGGCACACAGTTTTGCGCCTGTCGCTCCGCAGCAAATTCAACAGTCATTTTTAAAGGGGTTTTTGTAAATTCTATAGGCTTTGTAGTTGTGAGACACACAGATTCATCCTGTTCATGATGCCAAAATTTGCAGCGGGCGCCTCCCCCAGGACCCTTTAAGAGTCTAGTAGTTTTGTGATGCCAGTTGCAATGAAGCAACAATGGGACAGAGTCCCTTAAAGAAATGGTGTTGGTGATACCCAGGTGTTGGAATGCCAGAGTGGTGTAGGGTGGCCTACGATGTCCCTTAATGTTTTGTGCACGTGTCACGGTGCTCCTACCTGCATACGCTGGACCCTAGGCGTTGGTTCCGAAGCAATGAAAGGAGGGTTGTTGATGAAGGGGATAATTAAATAAATTGAGTCCAGACCTTGTGATAAAGTTCAATAACAGTTTTACTTTGCATAAACGTTTCTCCAACAGTTTCAGGCTTTGTCTTGGTTCCCAGCAGGCTTTAGCATTAACTCTGGCAGGCGAGCAAACTCAACTCTGCTACATCTGGTGCTCTCTGGCTCTGCTGTCTTGACACGCTGACTGAATAACTTAATTTTAGCTGTTTGCTGCAACTTCTCTCTGTAGTCTGACTCTAGATTTGTCCAGTGAAAACTCATCCTGCCTCCACATCCAGCAGTGCTGAAGGTGCTCTAGCTGGCTATGGCAAGGCACGTCCAGCAGGGATGTGCACCTGCTGCCCACCCTCCCTTGGAAGGGGGTAAGCTGAACTGACTAACTAACTAGTCCCGTCCCCTCCTTAGAGGGAGAATTAGAATGGAAAGATAGGTTCCACTCTATCTAAATGTAGCTCTGCCATGCTTGCTGCCACCTTCTGGTGAACCAGGCACATTACACTTCAACAGAACAGTTGCAAAATAGGAAATGCACAGTGTTTGGACCTGAAATAAATGCATAAGATGATACCATATTATCCCATAGGAGACAGTAGCAGGGTGCACAAGTGGTAATGCCACTCTGGGGCGTTACACAGGGAGCACCTAGATCTGAATACTTTTGTAATTGAATGTAATTAAAAATGTATTATGGCCACTGAGTAATTCACTGAAATCTATCTGTATAGCGCCACCTGCTGTTTGCTCTTTTTCTAACTTTTTTGTCCTGGTCACTGAGATGCAAGCATATGCTCAGTTCCATTCTTCAACTGTCACTAGCGGCAGCAGACAGGACACGCCCACTGAGAAAGGATGCGCCGCCTGAAATAAATCTAGCAGAAAGAATTGGAGCAGTGAATGGGGAGATCTCTGAACCCATGTGAGGTGCAAGGCTGGTTCTAGAATTGTTAGAAATAGGTTGTCATGTGCTAGATTAGGTATGATTTAACATTTTTACATTAATCATGGGGTTACCCCTTTAATGATAGTCAATGCAGAGCAGATACAAGGAGGATGGACTGAAAAGTGAAAGAGCTATAAAAAAGTCTATTTCCCCAGAGCAGCGGGGCGATACTTCATTGAGCCATACCGAACATTCATCTGCTAAAATAAACTAAGGCCTGTTTCACACTTGTGTGAAATCAAAATGGAACAAACCGGATTGCACCCGCACTGAATCCGGACCCATTCACTTCTATGGGGCTGTGCACATGAGCGGTGATTTCCACACATCACTTGTGCGTTGCGTGAAAATCGCAGCATGCCCTATATTGTGCGTTTTTCATGCAACGCAGGCCCCACAGAAGTAAATGGGACTGTGTGAAAATCGCAAGCATCCGCAAGCAAGTGCAGATGCCGTGCGATTTTCACTAATGGTTGCTAGGTGACGATCGGGATGGGGACCCAATCTTTATTATTTTCGCTTATAACATGGTTATAAGGGAAAATAATAGCATTCTTAATACAGAATGCTTAGTAAAATAGGGGTTGAGGGGTTAAAAAAAATATATTTAACTTACCTCATCCACTTGTTCGCGTAGACTGGCTCGTCTTCTTTCTTTTTCTTTGAGGACCTGGGAGAAAAGGACCTTTGGTGACGTCACAGCGCTCATCACATGGTCCACCACCATGGTGATGACCATGTGATGAGCGCAGTGACGTCACCAAAGGTCCTTTTTCTCCCAGGTCCTCAAAGAAAAAGAAAGAAGATGAGTCGGGCTACGTAAATGTCACAACCAGACAGCTGAGAAGCTCTGACAGAAGCCTTTCAGAACCTCCTCCTTGAGTTTCTTTGTTGTGATGTTCAGTTCCTCATCTCGTTAGCCTCTCTCAGCTGTCATGTAGTTGGACTGATTGCATCCCTTTAAATTCCACCCCATAATGCATCACTGGGCGGCTTATACTACTTCCTGGAGTGTGTGTGCATGCGGGTCCTGTTTCCCAGTCTGCTACAAAGTTAAAGGGGTTCTGCACTTTCAATTAACTGATGATCTATCCTCTGGATAGATCATCAGCTTCTGATCGGCCGGGGTCCGACACCCGGGACCCCCGCCGATCAGCTGTTTGAGAAGACAGCTGCGCTCCAGGAGCGCCGCTGCCTTCTCACTGTTTACCGCCGGGCCGCCCGCCCACTGACGTCACGACTTGTATCAACTAGAGTGGGCGCGGCTATGCTCTGTTCACTTGAATGGAGCTTAGCCGCGCCCACTGTAGTTGATACAAGTCGTGATGTCAGTGGGCGGGCGGCCCGGCGGTAAACAGTGAGAAGGCAGCGGCGCTCCTGGAGCGCAGCTGTCTTCTCAAACAGCTGATCGGCGGGGGTCCCAGGTGTCGGACCCCGGCCGATCAGAAGCTGATGATCTATCCAGAGGATAGATCATCAGTTAATTGAAAGTGCAGAACCCCTTTAAGTGCTGAACATTTATCTGTTATTTTCTCTTTGCTGGATCCCAGGTGACCCTGACTCCCTCCGTGTCTGGTGTAGGGAGCCGGTGGTCGTGTCCCCTCACTATTGTAGGGTGTTCAGGGGTTTTATAGTCGAGGTACGTGGATATGCAACCATCCACCTCTGGGATCTTTGCATAGGCTGAGCAGCCAGGGAAAGTCTCAGGTCTTGTGCAGGGGTCTCCCTTTTGGTTCCTTAGCTTTGGATCCAGTGAGTCATATATGCATGTTGCTTTGTCTTGTTTTCTGTACACCGTCCGTGACAGTAAACAAGTGGATAAGGTGAGTTTAATTTTAAATTTTTATTTTTTAACCACTCCATCCTTAATTTACTTAGCATTCTGTAATAAGAATGCTATTATTTTCCCTTATAACCATGCTATAAGGGAAAATAATAAAATCTACACAACACCGATTCCAAACCTGAACTTCTGTGAATAAGTCCGGGTTCGTGTCTGGGTACCAAACATGCCGATTTTTCTCAAATGCTTTGCACTCGCACTGAAAAATCACGCATTTTCCCGCAATGCCCCCTGCAACACCCGTGTGAAGTTTTTTTTTAACCAAAATAATAGGACCCCTGGTAAAATGATGAAAAACTTCCCTTCCTGCACCTTCTCAGATCGCCTGTCTGTCATCTTGCCTGGCTCCAGCAGTGACGTTCCTTATACTGTTAACCACTGGCTTCAGCGGTCTCACGCGGCACACCGCCATTACAACCCTTTTAGGCCAATGCCGCTGTTAACAGACAAATCGTCCACACTGTCCGTATTTCACCGTCTCCAGTCCTGCCCCGTATTATTTACCAGAACCTGTCCATCCCCTGTACACAGGAAACGCCTGCAGGTGTATATTTTTACGTCATAACCAGCACCACACACAGTAATGTCTAGTGTGAACACGCTCGCCAACAAATGATATGTTACACCAGCAAACCACAAGCTTGGACAGATTGCTTTTGAGTCAACACCCAAGAACTGAGAACTGGATGATGGTGTGATTATATTTGCCAAGATCTACTCCATTCCTGGCCAGATATATAGGATTCACAGTTAATTAAACTCTTAAAACCCCAGGCAAAAGTATTCCTTAGACAAGCATCACATTGTAGAGGCAGATCTGAAGGATAGGCCCTGAAACTGTTAACACGTATTTTACTGTTTTGCTAACATTTACAATCATTGATTGCCTGACAATAGATAGGCGGCTGTACACACCTGAGGCCGCTGGGCTCAGTCACAAGCTGGATTCTGGAAAATTGTTAGAGTTAGAATTAGGGCCCATGCACACGAACGTATTTTCTTTCCGTGTCCGTTCCCTTTTTTTTTTTCTGCGGATCGTATGCGGAACAATTCATTTCAATGTGTCTGCAAAAAAAAAACGGAAGATACTCCGTGTGCATTCCATTTTGTATGTCCGTATTTCCATTCCACTAAAAAATAGAACATGTCCAATTATTGTCCGCATTACGGACAAGGATAGTACTGATCTATAAAGGGCCAGCTGTCCCGTTCCGCAAAATACGGAAGGCACACGGATGTCATCTGTATCTTTTGCGGATCCGTTTTTTTTACGGACCGCCGATACATACAGTCATGTGCATGAGCCTTTAGTGTGACATTATTCAGAAGAATCGAGGAGGGAGAGTGCGAGAGAGAGACTTTTCAATTCAGGTTGGACCATTCAGCCAAAAGTTAAAAGGGTCATTGAGCTTTTGGCCTCATGCACGCGACGCGACCGTTGTTGTGTCCCGTGTCCGTTGTTCTATTTTCAGTGATTTTCTGCGGACCCATTGACTTTCAGCCGTTTTGTCATCCGCGTCCGTGATCCGTATTTCCAGTCAATGGGTCCGTGAAAAAACACGGATGCACACAAGATTGTCATCCGCGTCCGCGCATCCACGTCCGTTTTTTTCCTATCATTTGCATGGCAAACTAAACTTAGATTTTTATTTAACTTTCCTTCATGTTTGGAGATCCTACAAAAATAAAAGAAAGACACACGGAAACAAAAACGGACACGGATCATTGAACAACGGAACCCCTTTTTGCGGACCGCAAAAAAATACTGTCGTGTGCATGAGGCCTTTGTAAAACTTTTAATATGTCATAGAGACATAGCAAAGGTTTTGATCAGTGGGGTCTGAGTGCTAGAACGAGGAGAGAGAAGCGCTCTTATATCACACTCCCTCTAGACCAGGGGCGCACAACCTGCGGTCCGGGGGCCACATGATATATACTGTATGTTTGATATGCTATAAATACAGTAGTTCAGTTGGTAATACCCCTTTAAGTTTTATTTTCAGCCTTTGGAATTGGTTCAGGCTGACAATGTGGCCTCAACCAAAAAGGTTCTGCACCTCTGGTCTAGACGCTGCAGGAGAGGAAGTGAGGCTTTCACATCTGCGTTTTCCCTTTCCGCTATCGAAATCCGTCATAGGGTCTCAATAGCGGGGGAAAACACTTCCGTTTTGTTCCCATTTATTGTCAATGGGGACAAAACTGAACTGAACAAAACGGAGTGTGCCAGAATGCTTTCTGTTCCGTTTCATTGCGTTTCCATGACGCACACAAAAGCTCAGCAAGCAGCGTTTTAGAGTGCGTCCTGGGACGCGGAGCAAGACAGATCCATCATGACACACAAAAATTTACGTTAACTGGGGAACAAGCAGACCCCTTAGGCTACTTTCACATCTGCGTTTTTGCTGAATCTGTCGTGGAATCAGCAAAAACGCTTCCGTCATGATAATAAAACCATCGGCGTCCGTTATGAACGGATCCAGTTAAATTATCTCTAAAATGGCCATGACGGATCCGTCTCTAAAACTATTGTAAGACAATGGGGGACGGATCAGTTTATTTTGTGCCAGAGAAAACGGATCCGTCACCATTGACTGCGTGATGTCAAGTCAATGGTGACGGATCCGTTTTGTCTGGCACAAAATAAACTGATCCGTCCCCCATTGTCTTACAATAGTTTTAGAGACGGATCCGTCATGGCCATTTTAGAGATAATTTAACTGGATCCGTTCATAACGGACGCCGATGGTTTTATTATCATGACGAAAGCGTTTTTACTGATTCCACGACTGATCCAGCCAAAACGCAGATGTGAAAGTAGTCCAAGGGGTCTGCTTGTTCCCAGTTAACGTGAATTTTTATCTTGAACCAGAGGGTCGCTTTAAGATTAATTACGTCAGTTTTCTGGATAGGAGCAGTAGATTTCAGAGTCTGGTGCACGGACCTGCCGAGATGAGCCAAAAGAAGAGACGCGCTCATAGGAAGGACCTGTGAGGTATCGGGAGGAGGAGGGCAGCGAGCTTACAAAGCACGTGCAGGGTCCGCAGGGGCAACGATGGGGGTAGTAGTAGTTTTTACTCACGGTTAGCAGAGCCTCCCTGGGCTGGCGTGCAGTTATGGGGAAGACAGCACTAAGTCCTCCGGGGCACTCTCTAGTACGGGGATCACCAGCCAGATGGTAGTTGAGGTAGATGATGGTGGTGAAAAAGATGAGGAGTCGGTTTTAGTAAAACAGTTGAACTTTTACCTAAATCACTCGTCTCCAGGTAGTCAGTAAAGTTCATTTATATGGTTTAAAGATATGACTCAGATGTTGGTTTAGCTGTAATCCTTGTAACAGGCTGGACAGTTGTCAGTTAAGGAGTTTTCCTAAGACTTTTACTTTAACAGGCAATAAAAAGGCTCTTCCTTATATAAGTCTGCGCTAAGTCCATTCTCTAGCTCTCAGGTACTGGATATAATAACTCTTACTGGTCAGTAGCAATCCACAGGGCGGCTCCGTAATGGCAGGCATCAGTCTTCTGCTCCATTCTTTGGAAAGGATGCTCACTGAAGAATTACGATCCACTATGTCCATAGAGGAATGTGGTAAAGGATAATTTTGCGCATTAATCATCCGGCTGTGTCCAGGTACTTTTAGGTTCCTCCTGGTCACTGGTGCTTGTGAAGTCCATTGAATATGTTAGCTCTATCCTCCACTAGACTTTCTCTATATCCAGACGTAGACTCCATGGTCTGTGCTGTGCTGCTGGAATACTGTTCTCTATGCTCCCTAAGCTTTATCTGGGCCAAGGAGCTACATTTTGGACTTGGCTCCTCTCAACAACCAACTAAGGGTCCATTCACACGTCCGTGGTGTATTGCGGATCCACAATACACCCACCGGGCTGCACATGGCCGGCACTAGAGAAGTCTGCAGACAAGAATAGGACATGCTCTATTTTCTTGCGGAGCTGTGGACCGGGAGATCGGGGCCACGGTCCGGAAATGCGGATGTGGAGAGCACATAGTGTGCTCTCTGCATCCATTCCGTCCCCATAGAGCTCTACTTCACTTCCTTTTTTAGAAAACCCCAGACTATATTTTTATATATATATATATATATATATATATATATACAGTACAGACCAAAAGTTTGGACACACCTTCTCATTCAAAGAGTTTTCTTTATTTTCATGACTATGAAAATTGTAGATTCACACTGAAGGCATCAAAACTATGAATTAACACATGTGGAATTATATACATAACAAAAAAGTGTGAAACAACTGAAAATATGTCATATTCTAGGTTCTTCAATGTAGCCACCTTTTGCTTTGATTACTGCTTTGCACACTCTTGGCATTCTCTTGATGAGCTTTAAGAGGTAGTCACCTGAAATGGTCTTCCAACAGTCTTGAAGGAGTTCCCAGAGATGCTTAGCACTTGTTGGCCCTTTTGCCTTCACTCTGCGGTCCAGTTCACCCCAAACCATCTCGATTGGGTTCAGGTCCGGTGACTGTGGAGGCCAGGTCATCTGGCGCAGCACCCCATCACTCTCCTTCATGGTCAAATAGCCCTTACACAGCCTGGAGGTGTGTTTGGGGTCATTGTCCTGTTGAAAAATAAATGATGGTCCAACTAAACGCAAACCGGATGGAATAGCATGGCGCTACAAGATGCTGTGGTAGCCATGCTGGTTCAGTATGCCTTAAATTTTGAATAAATCCCCAACAGTGTCACCAGCAAAGCACCCCCACACCATCACACCTCCTCCTGCATGCTTCATGGTGGGAACCAGGCATGTAGAGTCCATCCGTTCACCTTTTCTGCGTCGCACAAAGACACGGTGGTTGGAACCAAAGATCTCAAATTTGGACTCATCAGACCAAAGCACAGATTTCCACTGGTCTAATGTCCATTCCTTGTGTTCTTTAGCCCAAACAAGTCTCTTCTGCTTGTTGCCTGTCCTTAGCAGTGGTTTCCTAGCAGATGTTCTACCATGAAGGCCTGATTCACACAGTCTCCTCTTAACAGTTGTTCTAGAGATGTGTCTGCTGCTAGAACTCTGTGTGGCATTGACCTGGTCTCTAATCTGAGCTGCTGTTAACCTGCGATTTCTGAGGCTGGTGACTCGGATGAACTTATCCTCCGCAGCAGAGATGACTCTTGGTCTTCCTTTCCTGGGGTGGTCCGCATGTGAGCCAGTTTCTTTATAGTGCTTGATGGTTTTTGTGACTGCACTTGGGGACACTTTCAAAGTTTTCCCAATTTTTCGGACTGACTGACCTTCATTTCTTAAAGTAATGATGGCCACTCGTTTTTCTTTACTTAGCTGCTTTTTTCTTGCCATAATACAAATTCTAACAGTCTATTCAGTAGGACTATCAGCTGTGTATCCACCTGACTTCTCCACAACGCAACTGATGGTCCCAACCCCATTTATAAGGCAAGAAATCCCACTTATTAAAGCTGACAGGGCACACCTGTGAAGTGAAAACCATTTCAGGTGACTACCTCTTGAAGCTCATCAAGAGAATGCCAAGAGTGTGCAAAGCAGTAATCAAAGCAAAAGGTGGCTACTTTGAAGAACCTAGAATATGACATATTTTCAGTTGTTTCGCACTTTTTTGTTATGTATTAAATTCCACATGTGTTAATTCATAGTTTTGATGCCTTCATTGTGAATCTACAATTTTCATAGTCATGAAAATAAAGAAAACTCTTTGAATGAGAAGGTGTGTCCAAACGTTTGGTCTGTACTGTATATATATATATATATAGTGCCAGCACCACCTAGGGGTGAATAAATGTAATAACACTCTAACAGCCTGTTAATAGGAATTACAGGTGTATACAGAAATACATTAGATAGGCATACACAAAAGTTTGAAGTGCCCAAGACCATCATTGAGTGGGGCACTGCACATGGCACAACACTCTGGAGGACAGTAGTGGTATAGATGAGCATGCTGTGTGTCCCGATTGGCTGTACGGATGTGATCTGAAGAAAGAGCTAGTTCAGCATCGAAACACATTATCTCAAATAAACCATATCTAGTAAAGAAAAGAAGCGTGCCGATCCTTTTTTTCCTCCCCTCATCCTACTGCTAAATTGTTAGGAGGCATGCACCAAAAACTAGATCAAGACTGACATAACAAACTCCAGTCGCTAAATGCCTCAGTTTGTGTTTTAATGCCTCAGATACTAGTTTTCTGAATGACTGAGATCATTGTTTACATTCACAGGCTATATCCTGCTCTAAGCTCAGAGGTGAACACAACGGCATGGAGTAAAGGTAGTGTGCAAAGCTGGGTAATGGGCATTTTAGGTAAATGCAGAGGGGACCCAGAACTGGAGGATCCATGAAAAAATTAGACCACCAAGTATTTTAACTATGCATTCCCCATGTCATGTCTACTTATTATCCAGAACAGATTACACCGAATGTGGAAACATTAAAGGGTCACCGATCTTTCAAAAAAAAGTTTTGACATCTCATAGGCCTCATGCACACGACCGTTGTTGTGTTCCGTGTCCGTTGTTCCGTTTTCCGTGATTTTCTGCGGACCCATTGTCTTTCAATGGGTCAGTGGAAAATTCGGAAAATGCACCGTTTGTCATCCGCGTCCTTGATCTGTGTTTCCAGTCCTGTCCTATTTTTTTCACGGACAACGGTTCGCGGACCCATTCAAGTCAATGGGTCCGTGAAAAAACGCGAGATTGTCATCCGCAAGATTGTCATCCGCGTCCGTGATCCGTTTCTTTTTCTATCATTTGCAAGGCAAACTTTATTTTTCTATTTCCTTCATGTCTGGTGATCCTCCAAAAATCAAGGAAGACACACAGAAACAAAAACGGACACGGATCACGAAACAACGGAACCCCATTTTGCGGACCGTGAAAAAATACTGTTGTGTGCATGAGGCCTTAGTGACATATCAAAGGTTTTGATAGGTGGTGGTCCGAGTGCGGAGACCTCTACCAGTCGCTAGAACAACGGGAAAGAAGCGCTCAAACAGTGTGTTTACACTATGGACTTTCTGTTGAGCCCGTCTCCTTCAGTGAGGTGAGAGAAGACTATTTGAGAGTGCTTCTCTCTCCTCGTTCTAGCAATTGGTAGGGGTCTCAGCAACATCCTAATATTTCTTACTTGATTTCCTTGCCATTTTCAAGATATCTGCTTTCCTATATTCAGATGCTGAAAACAACCCTGACTTAAAGGGGTTTTCCAGGCTCCTGATGTTGAAGACTTATCCTTGGGATAGGTCATTAATATTCGATTGGTGATGGTCTAGCACCCTGCACTGCAGCATCCAGCACTGTGATTAGCCCTGTGATTGGAACAGGAAGTAGACAGCTCCGTTCTAAGTGTAGTGGTCATGTCGGGTTACTGCAGCTCAGCTCCCATTCACTTCAGTGATAGCTGAGATGCGGTAACCCAGAACGGTCACTACACTTTGAACAGAGCTGTGGTTCCTGTTCCAATTCCAAAGTTGGAGGCTCGTTCCAGGACTGGATGTTGCAGGAAACAGCTGATCGGTCGGGCTGCAGGGTGCTGGACTCTCGCCAATCAGATATTAATGAATCAATCTCAGGAGCCTGGAAAACCGCTTTTTAATCCTTTTACAGCAGAGGTTTTGATGCAATTTATTCAGCCTAGGCAATTCAGCCTAGACTTCCACCGTAGAAATAAAAAATAGAATTTTGTCAGACACACTTATTTCCTACTCAGTGGCGTGCTGGCGTATACAACTGTAAAGTGGGTCAATAAGTGAACCTTCAAGTTCCCCATCGCTGCCCTGTTCACGGAGGCTACAGGCTATCATAAAACAGCAGGCATGCTGGTAGAAAGGCCATGAAGAAGGTCAATTACCCTGGTAACTTAGGGATATATTGGTAGGAAAAAGCCGGCGATGCAATGCTCTGAAATTCTTCCATAAATACACTGAAACCAGATGTATGCTTTAACTGGCGTCCGGACTTCAGCAAGTTGCAAAATTATGCAAATACAAGGAGCAGACAACACGTACTGCGTTATTTCTACATTATTCATTCAGCAAGAATAATACAGCAGAATCCACTGGAGAAATGTAAGAACACTGCTAGGCCGGGCTCTGAAAGTGGTTGTCTCATCAAAGAATGTCATGTCAATGAGAAATAGGAATCTCCAACCTATGGCTTTTTGGCTGTGGCAGAACTACAATTGTGTCATGCTCTGAATGTTGCAGGCGGTCAAGGCATGCTGGTAGTTGTAGTCTTGTAACAGCTTGAGAGCCAGAGTCACTCTAGACACGTTGAGTTTATACAGATATGGAGGTTAGACCAGGGACACAGGATCCTGACCCAGCTTCCCCATAGTTTCAGTTGTATCAGCATCCTTGGAAAGGAGATACAATTGTGTAGATATAGGCGCGGACAAGTGCAGGAGAGAATGGCTAGATGACATGCTCCACGGTTTGGCGCTACTAGAGGCCAGGCATGGCTTGCATCCCTGTATAGCGGCACAGGAACATGTGTTTCTTTCTGGGGGCACTATTCTGGGCTTTATGTGGTTGCTCTATAGCAATATGTAGGGGCATTATGTTGGGCACTATAGAGGAATAATAAGTGGGGGCACTATAGCACTCTAAAGGGACACTATAAAGCAGTGGCGAACTGCCAATATAGGCAGACCACGCAGCTGCTATGGGCCCCTGCCACTGGGGGCCCCGGAGCGCATGGAAGGCCCTGCCCCCTACATCTACTCTGCACACCCAGCCAGTTTATATACATAATTAACTTAACTAGTTATTATGGGGCATTGAGGCAGCCCACGGCTGTCTTCCATTCCTATGCTCAGACAGGCCCCCCCCCCACCTTGTGTGAACAGGTAGCATGCGGCACGCCGCCAATGTCCCGATCCCTCCCTATTTGACCTGTCCATGATCCAGGCTCCTAGGCACTGCGTATGTTGCACTGCACACTGGCCAATCAGCATTTAGCAGTGCAAAGATCCTACTGCTGATTGTCCAGAGTATCGCTGGCAGCAGGAGCAGCGCAGCATGAGGGCTGCCTGCCTCATCAGCCACCCCCTGGACTGAAGAATCGCTCCCGCTCCTGTCACTGAACACAGAGCCGCCCAGAATAAACACTACTTGCCTGTAGTGTGCCACAGCCAAGCCGGCCGCCCACAGTGAGCACAGTACAGTCTTAAATGGGTATTCTTGATGGGGGGGGGGGGGGGGGTCAGCTGCAAGCAGGGTTCCTGTGGGGTTGAGGGGGGAACACTGTAGGCTCATAGAGGACAGTGTGCCCCCCATGAACTCTGCTTGCTGATAGAGGACAGTGTAGCCAGCCGCACATCCACACACAGTCACCTTGAAGTGGGGGAGGGCTATGCACACTAAGCATCAGCAGCAAGGAGTTAAAGGTCGGATAACCCCTATAATGCCCCCCAAAATGCCCTTACTTACCTCAATCCCCAGCACCCGCATCTCTCCTGTTGCCCGCACGGCTGCTACTGCATCCAAACCGTTGCGCGGATGAAAACATCCAGCGACGTGGGGGGCAGTCAATAGTAGGCCACGTTGGGAACCAGTCTCCCTAGCATCGCAGGTGACGCTAGGGAGGCTCATTTACGACGGTACCTACTATTGGCTGCACCCCCCCACCGGGCATAAGTATTATCTGTATGCAATGCCCGGGCATTTTGGGAGACATAATAGGGGTTAGACAACCCCTTTAACCCTTAGAATACCGGAGGTTTTTTCCTTTTTATCTTTTTCCATTTTCTTCCCTATCTTCCTTGAGCCATAACTTTTTCCGTTCACATAGATGTATGAGGGCTTATTTTTTGCATGACAAGTTGTACTTTAATATGGCATACAATGTAGTGGGAAGTGGGCAAAAAATTCCAAATGGGGTGGAACTGAAAAATGGGGGTGTGGTAGGGGAGGAGGCAGGGCAGGAGGTGGGATGGGCCAAGGGTGGGTAGTGGGCGGAGTTAGGTGGCCGAATTCAGATTCTTGCTATGGGGCCCAATGATTTCTATGTACGCCCCTGCTAAAAAGCAATAATACGTGGGGGCATTATAAAGGGACAATATATGCAGGGCATTATGCTGGGGCAATATATGGGAGCAGTATGTAAAGGCAACATACAAGCTCACTCTCCAGAACACAATGGGGGCACTATTTTCTTTCAAGGGCATTGTGTGTGGCACTTATCTTTCAGGGCCTTATCTGATACATTTTTCAGAGCCAATGTATGGCACTTAAATTTTTGGGCTGTACTGCACTATTTTTTAAGAGAGAATGCAGTGTGTTGCACTTTGAGAAGCTTGTCTTCGTACATCTAGTAAGGATGTGCTGCAAAGTACAAAAGCTTTCTAAAATAGAAGTGTTAATAGTTTCTTTGTATCATGTTACAAACTGCAAAGTGAAAGAACCAAACAGAAACCTAAATCCACTCAATATTTGGTTTGGCCATCTCTAGGTACACTTGTACACATTTTTCTAAGGAACTCGGCGTGGAGGATGTTCCAGACGTCTTGGAGAACTAACCACAGATCTTCTGTGGATTTAGGCTTGCTCCAATCCTTCTGTCCCTTCATGTAATCCTAGACAGACACCATGATATTGAGATCAGGGATCTGTGGTATCTTTATCATCACTTTCAGGACCTCTTGTCCTCCTGAAGATAATTCTTAATGACTCTAGCTGTATGACTAGGGCCATTGTCCTGCAGCAGAATACATTTAAATTAACACTTCTATTATTGAAAGCATTCTTCCTGAAATGTTTGCACAGTACTGTATGTACTCAGCTTGGTTTTGGTAGCGTTTTCATGTATCGAGCTTAGTTCTTGGTCCTGGTGGTGCATATATGAACTGAGCTTTGTTCTGAATCTATGCTTATGTACTGAGCTCGGTTTTAATTGTGTACTGGCGTAATGAACTTTATTCTGATATTAATGATATTATTTTAATATATAATGTATTCAGAATATTGTAATTGTTTGATTAGCACCTTATGCAGATATTTTAGTCAGCCAAATAGGGAACCTATTGATGAAAATTTGAATCCCAACTCTGGGCTAGATGAATTGTGCTGGAATGGGGTCAGTCTTAAAATTCCTACCGTTACCAGTTCCATTCTTAATAGCTCATTATAGGCTGGCTGTGTGGTTGGGCATGAAGGCTGAATTTCACTTTCAAAAAGGTACAAAATGAATCAAAAAGCATAGAGCAAATGGTAGTTGAGATGTTTTTAACCTCATCTTTGTTTCTCCGCTAAATGAAAAATGACATCAGAATGATCTGTAATGTAAGTGTGATAAATCGTGTCACAGAGACGCCTTGCTGTCTCCCCCATCTCTCCGCTCCACCACCAAAGAGCCCTGATAGTTAATGTACTTCCCAGTCTCCTGACATGTCTAGCGGCCTTAATGATGCACTCTGCCATTCAGGCTGCACCGAACATCAGTCATCTGCAATCAGCATCCCTGTGGGGATGAATAATTATATTATATGTGCTGTAAATATTTCATGAGATATCTAAAAGATAACCACTGGGGTTCTTTTTTTCCATTCTGAAATTGCTAATGAATACGTGCTTACGTTGATGTCCTGGGCGTTTTTTTTTCCATAGCTGTGTCAGCAATGTTAAGCTATCTCTTAGAAATGAAACCTACATCATTCATAATAGAAGAGGGATTACATTGCACTGATGTGTCATAATAGCAGCTACTTAGGCACATAAATGACAGATTACATTTTCCAGTTATGTGGAGGGCTTATGAATTGAACATCTCACTATTAAATTCTCGGCATTCCTGGATATTGCGATGCCGGTCTATTGATTCATTGTGGTACCAAAGCTAAAAAGTAATAGAACGACTATGGCCTTGTAGAGATCCTGGTTGATGGACTATTGATTTATTCCTCTTTATGTCATAGCGCCAACATATTCTGTTGTGCTACAGGTAATCACTCACTTCAGTCATGGTCCCTAGCGGTGTTCATGAAGCAGTAGATGACCATGGTATTGATATTGAGAGTGTAGGTCAGAAGTGAAGTCAAGGGCAGACATAAGATTTTGAATGGAGACATCTAAATTCACTTTTTTCTGCATCACATCCCATCTTAAAGGGGTTTTGCATCAACATTTCTTAAAACAATCATGTATGAAGGTAGCTGTAATTTTGTAATGAAATTTAACTTTATTGCTCCCATCTTCCATTCTGGGCTGTGGCCCATGACCATGTTCATGCAGCTCTTTTTTATTTCCTGGGATGGTATGTCCATATAAGGGCAGTGATAGGGGAGTATCTATGGAACTAGCGGGACGGGAGGAGCTATAAACTAGCTGGGCGTGGTTAGGGGCGGTGCTGGAGCTGTGGCAGAGGAAAGAAGTGCATCATGGGTTTGGTTGGAGACAGGACCAGGAAGTGCTACATACAGGATGGAAACAAATCAGAGGGATTTGTTTACTTGGTGACAACAGGTGAAGAGATTCCAAATGGAAAAACTGGGGAAGATGTACAGGAAGTAATCATCTCCATCATCATAGTAATCCCAGAAAACCCTTTTTGTGTGGAAAAAGTATTAATGGGTCTAGGAGAGAACAGGAAGATAATTTCAAGTTTGAAAGGGCTTAAAATATAATTTCCAAAAAGAGTCATCGGAGTGTGCTGTCCCATCTTGGACATTGGGGGCATATTGCTAGGATATGCCCCCAATGTCTGATAGGTATGGGTACCACCTCTGGGAACCACACCTGTCCTTAGAACAGAGTCTGCAAAGGGACAGAGGGTGCACTGTGTATGTATGGAGTTCACTAGAGCTTCACAGGTTGCCACTGGAATCCTCTTCCACTCCTCCATGACGACAAAACAGATCTGGTGGCTGTTAGAGACCTTGCACTCCTCCACCTTCCATTTGACATGCTTAGCCAGTCCAGCACCTTTACCCTCAGTTTCTTTAGCAAGGCGGTGGTCGTCTTGGAGGTGTGTTTGGGGTCGTTATAATGTTGGAATACTGCCCTGCGGCCCAGTTTCCAAATGGAGGGGATCATGCTCTGCTTCTGTATGTCACAATACATGTTGGCATTCATGGTTCCCACAGCCGGCAGCAGTCATGCAGCCCCAAACCATGACACTCCCACCATCATGCTTGACTGTAGGCAAGACACACTTGTCTTTTTACTCCTCACCTGGTTGCCGCCACACACGCTTGACACCATCTGAACCAAATTAATGTATCTTTATCTCATCAGACCACAGGACATGGCTCCAGTAATCCATGTCCTTAGTCTGCTTGTCTTCAGCAAATTGTTTGTGGGCTTTCTTGTGCATTATCTTTAGAAGAGGCTTCCTTCTGGGATGACAGTCATGCAGACCAATTTACTGCAGTGTGCGGCATATGGTCTGAGCGCTGACAGACCCCCACCCCTGTAACCTCTGCAGCAATGCTGTCAGGACTCATATTTGTATTTTGAAGAGACAACCTCTGGGTGTGAAGCTGAGCACTTGCAGTCAACTTCTTTGGTCGACCATGGCAAGGCCTCTGCTGAGTGGAACCTGTCTTGTTAAACCGCTGTATGGTCTTGGCCACCATGCTGCAGGGCAGTATCAGGGTGTTGGCAATCTTCTTATAGCCTAGGCCATCTTTATGTAGAGCAACAATTCTTTTTTTTTCCGGATCCTCAGAGAGTTCTTTGCCATGAGGTGCCATGTTGAACTTCCAGTGACCAGTATGAGAGAGTGTGAGAGCGATAACACCAAATTTTACACACCTGCTCCCCATTCACACCTGAGAACTTGTAACACAAATGAGTCACATGACACCGGGGAGGGAAAATGGCTAGTTGGGCACAGATTGGCCATTTTCACTTAGGGATGTACTCACTTTTATTGCCAGCGGTTTAGGCATTAATGGCTGTGTGTTGAGTTATTTTCAGGGTACAGCAAATTTAATGATATAAAGATAGTTGGTGATGCTAAAAACACAAAACAACAAAAGGTTTATTTTTATCAAAGTAGAAAGTGAAGTAAGTGATACAAAATCCACTATATTTTGGCAACATGTCCAATTATGGCCACCATAGTGGAGCGCTGTCCCTGTTTGAGAGGGGTGGTGTGCCACTAGCACCTACATAAAATGTAGTCGCTCTGTTATGCTGCTACAAACAACGGCTCCTGATGAGGCATCATTAGTGGATGCAGAAACGCGTTGAGCCTATAGGATAGTCAGCTAGGTAGTTCTTTTAGGGCATGTAGGGCTTTGTCCTCATGGCAATTGTTCATGGAAACACTGTTGGGGTTCGTCACCAGCGGAAATTTAGCTGCATGCAGTGGTGACTTCCCCTATGCTCTCTTGGCAAGTTAGAGGCAATTGAGCAGTATGTGTGTTTTTTGCAGTGCAAATTGCTAGTACATTTGCCATTTTTGTATCACTTACTTCACTTTATACTTTGATTAAAATAAACCTTTTTTTGTTTTGTGTTTTTAGCACCCCCAACCATCTTTATATTATTTGATTACTTACTAGGGGTGCATACCCATTGCTATTTGTTGTTTCAGTGAGTTTGTTGCACAGCAAATTTACACTGTTAGGCCTCTTTCACATGACTGTTTTTTTTTTATGTTTACAAGCAGTTTTTTGCAATGGTTCCGTAAAAAAACAGAATGTACTCCTTATGCATTCTGTTTCCGTATTTCTGTTCCGTTGAAAGATAGAACATGTCCTATTATTGCCCGCAAATCACGTTCCGTGGCTCCATTCAAGTCAATGGGTCCGCAAAAAAAACGGAACACATACGGAAATGCATCCGTATGTCTTCCGTATCCATTCCGTTTTTGCGGAACCATCTATTGAAAATTTTATGCCCAGCACAATTTTTTTCGATGTAATTACTGTATACTGTATATGCTATATGGAAAAACGGAACAGAAACAGAAACACAAAGGAAACAAAAATAGAGCGCAAAACACTGAAAAAGCCATACGGTCGTCTGAAAGATGCCTTATACAAGATGTACACTGACTACTTTACATTGTATCAAAGTGTCATATCTTCAGTGTTCTCCCATGAAAATATATGATAAAATATTTATGTGAGATACCGTACATAGCCTTTAAAGTGTGTCTTAATTGGAGATATCTAAAAACAGTGCTCTGTGGCATGCAAAATAATTCCCTCAAAATGTCAAACGCAATGGACCCACAGAGTCCAACACCTGGCAAAAGCTGTGGATCACACATGGTGATTGTGTGTTACTTTATTCCATCTGCCTCTCTTTTCATGGTTCCTTCACATTGTGTGGTGAAATTGAGTTTTTTACTGCAGATTTGCACAAAACCCAGCGGAAAAAAAATGCAATTTGACCAGACTGTGTAAATGCAGAGTTACTAGGCAATATATAATAGAGGATATGGAAAATGGAAGGAAGTAACACGACTTCAGGATCAACCATATACAGGGTTGTTTATAGTAGTATATAACTATAATGGGATACACATTCACCTATCCATATGGCTGACACCCCTCGTCTCACCGATCCCAGACTCCATATAGCAGCGCAAGAAGGCCTCTATCAGCTGGACAGATCTTCACTAACGAGCGTTCGGACGGACACTTGTTGGAGATAATCTGCCTGGGTAAAGGTGCTGCCAATTGCCTGATGAATGAACGAAACGCTCATTGATCGGGTAATAGAATTGTTTGTGCAGTCAACTAAGGCCTGTTTCACACTTGCGTTGTGGCTTTCTGGTTTTGAGATCCAGCAGAGGATCTCAAAACCGAGCCAAAATGGATCAGTTTTGTCCCCATTCATTTTCAATAGGGATAAAACTGATCAGGATGAATTCTGTTCCGTTTTGTGTCTGGTCAGCGAAACGGAAGAAGCTGCATCCGGCATTAAAAAAAAAAATCAATGTAAGGCAATGGTGCCAGATTCGGTTTTCTTGTTAGCGAAATGCATCCGGATGTATTAAATAGCATGGATCCTTTTAATTCCGGTTTTGAGATCCTCTGCGGATCTCAAAACCGGAAAGCCACAACACTACTGTGAAACAGGCCGGCAGCAGATTGTGGTGTCTAAACAGCCTCTGCTGCAGGCAAACAATGATCCTATATGAGGACGAGCGATGGCATTAGTGATCACTGCTCCCCATACTGTGGAGGAGATCACTCGATGTAAATGCAGCTTTCTCCTTCACTAGCAAACAAGCGATTGTCAGGAAGGAATGCTTCCTTCCCGACAATTGCTTGCTCCATCAGGCCATGTAAAGAGGCCTTCAGCCCACCCCACCTCCCTGGTTTAGCCCTAAGGCTACTTTCACACTTGCGGAAGAGTGATCCGGCAAGCAGTTCTGTCTTAAAAATGCCTGATCAGTCAGAAAAATGCATTGAAATGCCGTATTCGTCTTTCCGGTGTCATCCGGCAAAACAGAAGGACGGCATTCTGGTATTTTGAATGCCGGATCTGGCACTAATATATTACTATGGCAAAAAATGCCGGATCCGGCATTAAGGCAAGTCCTAGTTTTTTTGGGCCGGAGATAAAACCGTACCATGCTGCGGTTTTATCTTTTGCCTGATCAGTCAAAAAGACTAGACTGAAGACATCCTGAACTGATTACTCTCCATTCAGAATGCATAGGAATATAACTGATCAGTTCTTTTCTGGTATTGAGCCCTTTTGAAACTCAGTGCTGTAAAAGAAAAATGCAAGTGTGAAAGTACCCAAAGGTCTTTTTCACACGGGCATCGCGTGTAAGGCCCGGATAGGATTTGGGTGCGTCGCTGAAAAATCGTGCGATTTTGCCTGCGAGTGGGGTGAGTATTGTATGCAATTGCATTTTGCACGTGCGTGAGAAAAAACGGAATGTGGTACCCAGACCCAAACTCAGACTTCTTCACTGAAGTTCGGGTTTGGGTTAGGTATTCTGTAGATTTTAATATTTTCCCTTATAACATGGTTATAAGGGAAAATAATAGCATTCTTAATACATAATGCTAAGTAAATTAGGGATGGAGGGGTTAAAAAAAATAAATTAAACTCACCTCATCCACTTGTTCGCGCAGCCCAGCTTGTCTTCCTTCTTCTTCTTTGAGGACCTGGGAGAAAAGGACCTTTGGTGACGTCACGACGCTCATCACATGGTCCATCACCTAGAAAGCAATTATTTTCCCTTATAACCATGTTATAAGGGAAAATAATAAAGATCGGGTCCCCATCCCGATCGTCTCCTAGCAACCGTGCGTGAAAATCGCACCGCATCCGCACTTGCTTGCGGATGCTTGCGATTTTCACGCAGCTCCATTCACTTCTATGGGGCCTGCATTGCATGAAAAACGCACAATATAGAGCTTGCTGCGATTTTTTACGCAACGCACAAGTGATGTGTGAAAAAAATTACCGCTCATGTGCACAGCCCCATCGAAGTGAATGGTCCGTATTCAGTGCGGGTGCAATGCGTTCACCTCATGCTTTGCACCCGCGCGGAATTCTCGCCCCGTGTGAAAGGGGCCTTAGGCTTCATGCACATGTCGTGTCTGTACTTCAGCCCACAAACAATGGGTCTGTTTCTGTGTGCACTCTGCATTTTCTCACTCCCATCGATAGAAATGGGTGTTCTCCATATAGGACAGCCACACTGTGCCGCGAAAAGAACAGATGGGGGCATGACCCCATAGGAATGAACTCGTTAGTGTGCTATCTGCCAAAAATGTGGATAGCACACAGATTTATTTTCATGAAGCCTAAGCCAAATGTAGTCATGACAAAAATGTCCAGAGGACGGACTGTGAAAATAACCACGGAGACACATAGGTCAGCACTGGTGATGTACACAGAGATGGTAGGATTTTTTGTAATCAAGTCAATTTGGAAAGTAGTTTAATTGTTGTATTGGATAATTGGAAGTATTAGGAATGAATCTGATGCCAAGTTGAGTGTGGGCGAATATTTTTACACAATATGTCTCAAAATATGTAAAGCTAAAATGCGAGGAGCGATGACTAATCCTTTCTGTATTCTAGCTGCCGCAAATTACGGAGCATCGGCAGGCTGGCAAGTGCATCCGAGACATGACATGGATGTGGTTTTGTTGTTAGCTGTGCACATAAAGATCCATTGGCATCTATCAAAATACATTTGTAGAATTCTTGCAGCAATTAGAATGATACATGATATCAGTCTGGAACGAGCCTGAAACCTAAAATGTCTCCTTCTGGTCTAGCTCTGTTAATAAATGTATGCAGCCCAGTCCTTCTGAGCGTCTCTAATTAACTGGGCAATAGTCCAAATAGTCTGTTTGCCAATAAATGTCTCCCATGGTGTCATAATGGTGTTTAAATTACATTTAGCACAAAGCTGCTATCAATTTCTTTCTAGACTTTAATAGATCTGAAAGTGTCCAGGAGATCCATGCTGTTTACATTTCTATGTAAATGCAGCTTAAGTACATGAATTCATAGGGCAATAGATTAGTTCTTAATCATTCATGAAATTGTTTGAGGAAATAAACCAATATTTATTAGAATTATGTGAAAATGTTAAAGAGTAATTACACTTTTTTGAAATTTTTGATATGTCATAGGAAAATATCAAGGAAGGGGTCCCAGCGCTGAAACCTCTGCTGATCTCTAGAACGAGGACTCAGAAGAGCTTGGTCGAGCGCTGCTTCTCCTGGCTGCTGAGCGCGAGACTGTAGACGATCTCATAGACTTTCTATTGAAACCATTTACAGGCTCATGCTCAGCAGCAAGGAGACTCATTTTAAAGAGTCCCGTTTTAGAGATCGGCAGGGGTCTCAGCACTGGGTAGTGTAGTGACTCTTTAAGGCTTCTCATTTTTAATAAATCATGTTATAGGACCACTTACAGAGAATGATCATTCTTGGTCATATTTAGTTGCAGATTTCCTGCTTTCTGTTGTAATTTTTAACATAGGATAATGATATTATAATTTATAACTATAACTTTAGCTATAGTAACTTTTGGGGCTGGAGAAGATCCAGCGGTCATGGTCCATATCGGAACCAATGACAAAATTAGAGGTAGGTGGAGCGTCCTTAAAAATGATTTTAGGAATTTAGGTCACAAGCTTAGGGCAAGGACCTCAAAGGTAGTGTTTTCCGAAATACTACCTGTACCACGGGCCACACAAGAAAGGTGGCAGGAGATTAGGGAAGTTAACAAGTGGCTCAAGAACTGGTGTAGAAAGGAGGGGGTTTGGGTTCCTGGAGAACTGGGCCGACTTCTCTATTGCATACAGGCTCTACAGGCTCTATCTTAGGGACGGGCTGCACCTCAATGGGGAAGGGGCAGCTGTGTTGGGGGAGAAGATGCCTAGAAGTTTGGAGGAGTGTTTAAACTAGGGACTGGGGGGAGAGTAATTACGTTATAGGAGGGGAAGATAGTGCAGATAGAGAACGGGTGCAAGGTAATGGAACTGGGGGAGGAATGGAAAGAGGGACTAGAACAGTTCAGAAGGAAAGGTGTAGGGTAAACAATATACATAAACCTCTTAATTGTATGTATACTAATGCCAGAAGCCTGACTAATAAAACTGGGGAACTGGAATTAGTGATGTGTGAGGAGGACTATGACATAGAAAACCAAACAAGAACCACCATACTAAGACATACATACTGGGACACCCCAGAGGAAGTGCGGCGAAATGTACGTCGGGGTTTGTTCTCCCCCCCCCCCCCATCAGCTCTCGGTCTGTATGTCTTAACTACCTCAGTGCCAGTCGTGTACTGTATTTTCTGTATGTCCCTTGATTTTTACTAGGGTGGCAATTTAGATTGTTTTTGGATTCAGAGTGGTGATAGCCTGGTGTAGTGATTTTTTACTGATATATATAATGATAGAATAGAACATTTGGCTATATACTGCAATACCATGCACTGAAAGACCCGGCACTGCTAATGGTGGGTGACTTCATTTACATACATGTATTAGGGATGTTATATCTCATTTTAGTAATTATTTGTCTATAAGTGAGACATACACGGGGACCCAGTGATTGGGGGGGGTATCACTTTCTCAGCATCTCTCTGCATTGATTTTTTACAACTTTTGCTATTTATTGAATGTATGTCTTTAAATGTGACACAATAAATATGCTTTTGTATTATATGTGTGGTGCTTGTAGTCTATGTAGACTATGACACAGTGGGAATAACTGAGACATGGCTGGATGATAGCTATGACTGGGGGGTTAATGTACAAGGTTACAGTCTGTTTAGAAGGATCATCAAAACCAGAGAGGGGGAGGGGTCTGCCTTTATGTAAAGTCCTGTCTAAAGCCCACACTCTGTGAAGATATAAGTGAGGGACATGAACATGTGGAGTCACTGTGGGTAGAGATTCATGGAGCTAAAAACAACAATAAATTACTAATAGGAGTTTACTATAAACCACCTAATATACCAGAGTCCACAGAAAATCTACTACTAAATGAGATAGACGAGGCGGCAAATCATAATGAGGTGGTTATTATGGGGGACTTCAACTACCCAGATATAGACTGGGAAACTGAAACTTGTATATCTCGTAAAGGAAACAGGTTCTTGGCAATAACCAAAGACAATTACCTCTCCCAACTGGTTCAGGACCCGACTAGAGGGACGGCCACACTGGCGAATCAATGGATGTCGTGTATCTGGACTTCTCCAAAGCATTTGACACTGTACCGCATAAAAGGTTAGTATATAAAATTAGAATGCTCGGACTGGGAGAAAACGTCTGTATGTGGGTAAGTAACTGGCTGAGTGATAGAAACAGAGGGTGGTTATTAACGGTACACACTCAGATTGGGTCACTGTCACTAGTGGAGTACCTCAGGGGTCAGTATTGGCTACTAAAACTTCCAGGCACAGGAACAGCTTTTTCCCTCAGGCAGTTGCCTTGCTTTATGCAGAACCACGTTGAAGCTGCTATTACTTGAAAGCATTATAGCATAGAACAAACACTTCTCCCTGTTTATTGCCACTACAACTTACATACTGTCCTTGTCCTGCACTATCCCTACTGTCTGTCCTTGTACTGTTTTGTTTGTGTCTGTCAGGCAACTGCCAAGTCAAATTCCTTGTAAGTGCAAACTTATTTGGCCAAATAAATAGATTCTGTTTCTGATTCTATTCTCTTAAATGTATATATTAATGATCTTGTAGAAGGCTTGCACAGTAAAATATAAATTTTTGCAGATGACTCTAAACGTAAAGTAATTAATACTGATGAGGACAGTATACTACTACAGAGCGATCTGGATAGATTGGAGGCAGAGAAGTGGCAGATGAGGTTTAACACTGACAAATGTAAGGTTATGCACATGGGAAGGAATAATGCAAGTCACCCGTACATACTAAATGGTAAAACACTGGGTAACACTGACATGGAAAAGGACCTAGGAATTTTTGTGAACCGCAAACTAAGCTGTAAAAACCAGTGTCAGGCAGCTGCTGCCAAGGCCAATAAGATAATGGGTTGCATCAAAAGGGGCATAGATGCCCGTGATGAGAACATAGTCCTATCACTTTACAAATCCCTAGTCAGACCACACATGGAGTACTGTGTACAGTTCTGGGCTCCTGTGAACAAGGCAGACATAGCAGAGCTGGAGAGGGTCCAGAGGAGGGCAACTAAAGTAATAACTGGAATGGGGCAACTACAGTACCCTGAAAGATGATCAAAATTAGGGTTAATTACTTTAGAAAAAAGACAACTGAGGGGAGATCTAATAACTATGTACAAACTTATCAGGGGACAGTGCAGAGATCTCTCCCATCATCTATTTATCCCCAGGACTGTGACGAGGGGACATCCTCCACGTCTGGAGGAAAGAACGTTTGTACACAAACATAGAAGAGGATTCTTTACAGTAAGAGCAGTGAGACTATGGAACTCTCTGCCTGAGGAGGTGGTGATGGTGAGTACAATAAAGGAATTCAAGAGGGGCCTGGATGTATTTCTGGAGTGTAATAATATTACAGGCTATAGCTACTAGAGAGGGGTCGTTGATCCAGGGAGTTATTCTGATTGCCTGATTGGAGTCGGGAAGGAATTTTTTTCCCCCTAAAGTGAGGAAAATTGGCTTCTACCTCACAGGGTTTCTTTTTGCCTTCCTCTGGATCAACTTGCAGGATGACAGGCCGAACTGGATGGACAAATGTCTTTTTTCAGCCTTATAAACTATGTTACCATGTTACTATTCGACCCTTATATACTTTTACTTTTCACACCTTGAGCAGCTTGGTGGCACAGTGGTTAGTACTGGTGCCTTGCAGCGCTGGGGTCCTGGGTTTGAATCCTACAAAGGACAACATCTGCATGAAGTTTGTATGTTCTCCCTGTGTTTGCGTGGGTTTCCTCCCACGCTCCAAAGACATACTAATCGGGACCTTAGATTGTGAGACCCATAGGGGACATTTGGATGCTAATGTCTGTAAAGTGCTGTGGAATATAGTAATGCTATATAAGTGCATAAAATATTAATAATAGAGAAATGTCAGAAGATCTGTAAGGCTAGTTTAACACTAGCGTTTTTAGTTTTGGCAGAGAACAGCCTGCTGGAGCTCTCTGGTTCAGGCATTGCTGGATGTTACGGCAATGTCCACTGGCCCCTGTCACTAAAATGGGAAGTGGTGGAGATCCAGCCGCTACCCAGCAACTATGCCGGGATTCGGATTCGGCCGGACGAAAAACGAATAACGCTGAAGCCTAAGATTTTTGGTCTGTATGGTAGGTCCTTTAGGCTTTCTTCACAGTAGCGCCATGTTGCCCATTTATAACATAACCATGACACTGTGATGGATCAATTTTTATTAAAGGATCCAAATGGACACCAGTAGACTACATCGATTAATGGGGTCATTCAGGGTTTTTCCAGACTTCCACTACTTTTCATGGCAAGAATAATGCTCTAACCTTAGCTTTGGTTACGGCTATGCTTCTTCATCACTTCATTTCCCTCTAATTATCAGTGACTAATCTGGGGATCTCCAGCATCAAAGTCAAGATCCTTGTACTGGTGTTAAAGGGTGAATAGCCGGAGATTCCCTAGATTCCCCTACCCAGTCTAGCCAGCTCTGAGCTGACTGTGCCCTTTATCTGCAGGTGATCATTAAAGGGGTTGTTCGGGTTCAGAGCTGAACCTTTGACATATCCTCAAAGCTTTTTCATAAAACCTGTGACTTACCGGGTCACCGGCAACACTGCTAGACCGAAGCCTCCGCCTAGCAGTGTAAAAAATATAAACAAACAGCCCTTTTCCTGCGCAATACAGCGGAGCGCAAGGGAGAGCATCGGAGTATGTAATGCTCCGATGCTTATATCAGAGGGGCTGCCTGGGTGAAAAAGGGGATATGTCCAGGTTCAACTCTGAACACAGAAGACCCCTTTAAAGCAAACTTGTAAGGTCCCGTATGCTGTCCTCACTGAGGGCATTTTAGAGTACTGAACCACCAAAGCCAGCAGTGCGTGCCCTTGCTGCGAGAGGAGTCAGATGCCTCATGCTGCCCCCACACCTATGCAAAACAGGTAAGAAAAATGTTAACCATCATCCGGCAGCAGGGGAAGTCAGGGCAGTGTGCAGCATCAGACTCATCTCTCTCGCAGCTCTAGCGGATGCTGCAGGCTTTGGAGGGTCTGTACTCTAAAAGTATTTAAAGGGCTTCTGTCACCCCACTAAACGCATATATATATTTTTGTCTACTTATAATCCCTATCCTGCCATATTGCCATACATTATGTTATTAATAATTTTCGTTCAGTAGATTTAGCCAAAAACTTACTTTTATGATATGCTAATTACCTTTCTACCAGCAAGTAGGGCGTCTACTTGCTGGTAGCAGCCGCAGAAAACAGCCCCCTCCTTGTGTTGATTGACAGGGCCAGCCGCGATCTCCTCCTCCGGCCGGCCCTGTCAGCATTTCAAAAATCGCACGCCTGTGTTGATTTGGCGCAGGCGCTCTGAGATAAGGAGGCTCGCCTCCTCAGCACTCCCTCAGTGCGCCTGCGCCCATGACGTCTTCTCTTTCGGTGACAGCAGACAGATTGTTCTTGAAAAAATAAAAATATAGATAATCCAACAGGATATATAAAATAGAAGTATAAGTAAAAGACTGTCTCCACAAAGGAGAATAGAAATAGGAATAGAAGTAAATTTGACCAAGAGATAATAGCAAGTTCTTCTGTTGAGAGTATCAGTTAGTCCACAGGGTAGTCACTATTAGGTTGATAGCTGTACAGGGAGGTATCATCCGCTGGATATATCAGTATGGTGATAAAATTGCTATATAGCCGTAATGACGATAACAGCAATAATATAATGTTCAAATGTCCCTGGTGGACCAGAGCTGCTGTTTCACAGCTACTTCAGCCCACAGAGGTTGAAAAATATATCAATTGATCAGCAGGTTAGTTGTTATTAGGTTAGTATTTGTACAGACACAAGTGGTTTACTGAATATATAGATATAGTCATTTAGTTTCTGTATATTCACAGTGTGGTATTAATATAATGTTCAAATATCTCTGGTGGACCAGAGTTACTAAGTCCCAGCTATTTCCACTTATAAATGTCCGGCTTTACAATAAATGCGGCTGTTATGTTAGATAATGCGGCTATTGTATTGGATTAAATGCTGAAATGCTTTTTTATCTTGGGCGGGCAGGTATGTGGCGTCCCACATGGAGGTAATACACTACCTGCCTTTACCTTTCCGGCGTCTTCTATGTATGCAGCCGATTCCTTCCAGCAGGCTGTCCGGTAAAGGTTTGCTGTTTGCTGTATTCTTTCAATATACGCGCTACAAAATCAGCGTCCCACGTGGTGATTGACTCGGCGTCCCACGTGGTTTGTGTGCGCTGGTTACATATGCCGGGGAGGCTGTTAGTACATATGCGGGCTAATGTAGTTGTAGGGAAGCGCTTCCTATTGGGTTGGTATATATGGTCCTTTTCTATCTACGATACCCGCATGTCCAGATAGAAAAGGACCACATATACCAACCCAATAGGAAGCGCTTCCCTACAACTATGTTGGCCCGCATATCCACAAACAGCCTCCCAGGCATATATAACCAGCGCACACAAACCACGTGGGACGCCGAGTCAATCACCACGTGGGACACCGATTTTTCAGCTCGTACATTGAAAGAATACAGCGAACAGCAAACCTTGACTGAACAGCCTGCTGAAAGAAGTAGCTGCATACATAGAAGACGCCGTAAAGATAAAGGCAGGCAGCGTATTACCTCCATGTGGGACGCCACGGAAGTGATACAAAGAATACCTGCATAGATGATAGAGCATTTAATCCAATACAATAGCCGCATTATCTAACTTAAAGGGTATCTGTCATGAAGTTTTAGGCTATAGAGATACGGACATGCACGGCTAGATCGCCGCTAGCATGTCCGCAATATATCTGCCCTATAGGGCTGTGTGCTTTTAATGTCTTTAAAAAAGGATTTTATAGATATGTAAATTAGTGTTGTATGTGTCCAAGGGGCTGTACTAACCTTCGTGGAGCCCAGCCGCGCCCGCCTGTGAAGGAGCTCAGCACCGCCTATTTCCTCCGAATAGATTGCCGTAATCTCGCGATGTGCGAGCTCGCGCATGCGCAGTGCCGGTATAGTGTTCCTTCCCTGTGCTGGCATCAGCCTCAGGGAAAGAATTGCACATCGCAAGATTACGGCAATCTATTCAGAGGACATAGGCGGTGCTGGGCTCCTTCACAGGCGGGCGTGGCTGGGCACGGCTGGGCTCCACGAAGGTTCGTATAGCCCCTTAGACACATACAACACTAATTTACATATCTATAAAATCCTTTTTTAAAGAAATTAAAAGCACACACCCCTATAGGACAGATATATTGCGGACATGCTAGCGGCAATCTAGCCGTGCATGTCCGCAGCTCTATAGCCTAAAACTTTGTGACAGAATCCCTTTAACAGCCGCATTTATTGTAAAGCCGGACATTTAGAAGTGGAAATAGCTGGGACTTAGTAACTCTGGTCCACCGGAGATATTTGAACATTATATTAATACCACACTGTGAATATACGGAAACTAAATGACTATATATATTCAGTAAACCACTTTTGTCTGTACAAATACTAACCTAATAACAACTAACCTGCTGATAAATTGATATATTTTTTAACCTCTGTGGGCTGAAGTAGCTGTGAAACAGCAGCTCTGGTCCACCAGGGACATTTGAACATTATATTATTGCTGCTATCGTCATTACGGCTATATAGCAATTTCATCACCATACTGATATATCCAGCGGATGATACCTCCCTGTACAGCTATCAACCTAATAGTGACTACCCTGTGGACTGATACTCTCAACAGAAGAACTTGCTATTATCTTTTGGTCAAATTTACTTCTATTCCTATTTCTATTCTCCTTTGTGGAGACAGCCTTTTACTTATACTTCTATTTTATATATCCTGTTGGATTATCTATATTTTTATTTTTTCAAATTTTTTCTATATATTTTAATTATAAGAAGGAAAATAAATCAACTTATATCAAGAACAATCTGTCTGCTCTCTACTTGTTACCAGATATAGTGTAGTGTGCCAGTCTATCAACCAAATTTACCTTTACACATCCTCCTGCTGGCCGGGTGAGTCAGTCAGACTTTGAGCACCTTACATGACAATAGACGGGTGAGCGTCTATAAAACTTAGTGCCACAATATTTAAGTATTTTCATTTTCTTAATTCCCGGAGAACCCCTTTAAAGAGACCAGTTCTGGATTGACAATGCTCCATGGGAAACAAATATGCAAAAGTTATCTCCCAAGGAAGAGAACCCTCTCGCTAGCATCACCTCTTGGAGGTGGCAGCTGTTTCCAGTATGTCTCCATACAATGTAGAGAATCAAATCTGGAGGAAATGCGGATCAAGATCTGTGACAGATTTTGGTACAGATTTGGTACAGAAACTCAACAAAACCTGCACAAAAATCCTGTTACAGACAGGGGTGTAGCTATAGGCGTGCAGAGGTAGCAGTCGCTACTGGACCCAGAAGCCTAATGGGGCCCAAATACCTTTGTGCCACGTATGAAGACACCAGTATTTTTTGTTTCTATGGTTATTATTGAATTTTACACATACATAATGTGTAAAGACCAAAAACAGAACCAAATACAGATTTCCAAATAGAAGAGATGATACATAATGTCAATAATATTAAGAAACATTTAGAGAACTTATACAAGAGATATATCATCTTATCTTCAACTGGGAATGGTATTCCTAACATGCTGAAAATATTAGAAATCAGTATGACTGTGATAAACGAAACAGTAGAAAAACTAATCAACTCTACTGGTCGCCGTGGGTATCCTGGTTTTCATTCATTGCATTGTGTGCTGAGTGTGCATAGGCATAAATTTAAGCCAAGCCTGCCAGTGATGATTAAACTTTTCAATCTTGTGGTCTTTGAAGGCCATCATTTTTTCATATAGACAGTTTTGTTGCACCCGGCTGATAGCATCTGACAAGGTCGGGACATCTGTCGATTTTCAACATCTAGTGATGTTTAGCTTAGTGTCTATAAATAGATTAGCTATCGGAATCCTGCAAGGCCCAGGAATATCATGCATATCCATGAAAAAGAGGGCCCAATATTGTGAAGGTTCAAGGGTTAGGCTGCAGAATCTTGAGGCTAGTTCAAGGACACTATTCCATAAGTTTGTTAGTTTGGGACATGACCATAGGATGTGCAAAAGTGTGCCTTTAGCTCCACATTGACGCCAGCATAAGTTAGATGTTCAAGGGAATATCTTGCTAAGCTTGTCGGGGGTAAAATACCACCTTAGGCAAGTTTTGATAGCCGCTTCATAGAGAGTAATATTGAAAAAGGTGGTTGAGATAAATATCAAAGTTGGTGTCCAGCTGGTCACAGGAATTGAGATATTCAATTCCCTGTCCCATGCTAAAAAGGGGGTAGATTTTTGAAAGGATAATTTGTCACCCAAACTGAAATATATAGGTTTAAGGCCTGGAGCTTTCCTGGACATTCTAGTGGACCCCCACAGCTCAAACAATTGGCTACAATATCACACGGGTTATATGATTGTAACAGATGTCGGACTTGGAAAAATTTGTAAAAGTCAGTGAGGGGAAGCTCAAACTCTTGCTAAAGATCTATAAAAGATAACTTAATTTGACCTTTGCTATATAGTTGTGAAATCCACCTAAGACCCTATAACAGGCTCGGACTGGCCCATAGGGGTACAGGGGAATCCCCCGGTGGGCCCCTGAGCAAGGTGGGCCCCTAGTCTCCCACTCCCTGCACAAGTGGCACATAACACATTGGATTTAGTACACTACATATATATATTCCATGTACAGCACATCAACCAGCTTATGTTCATATAAAAAACGTGTTAGATTATTTATTATATTTAAATGTGTCCGTACGGTGGGCCCCCAAAATAAATTTTACTGGTGGGCCCTAGGTACCCCAGTCCGACACTGCCCTATAATCTCTAGGATAACAGATCCGTATCAGGAAGTTTCATCTCTAATAATTGCAAGTCAGATATAGTTGATACATTGATAGTTACAGGAGCACTTCTGTGATGAAATGTACGCAAATGGTGGAGAGCTTCTATAAAGTAGGGTAAGTTAGACGGTTTAGTTGGGGATTGATTCAAACAATCGATTAGTAGAGTTCTAAGATGTTTCGAGTGTGCTAAGGAGAATTCTATTTGAATCCATGGAATAGAAGTGTTCCCATCCCACCAACTAAAAAGGAGGTTGACCTGTGTTGCCAAGAAATAATCTGCTAGATTCGGTAGTCCCAACCCACCACCTCTTTTAGCCTTGTTTAAGGATGAGGAGGATACTCGCGGTTTCTTCCCTGCCCAGACAAAGGTGTTGAGGCCTTGTGCTTTTGTAAAGAAGTGGGAAGATACTCTGATAGGGACTGTGCCGAAAATGAACAAGAGCTTAGGTAGAGTCATCATTTAAAAGGTAGCAATACGGCCTACCCATGACATTTCTGATCTGTCATAGGAAGAGATATCCTCTTTCATGGTATCTAAAATAGGGAGGTAATTGAACTGAAACAATAGGGGAATAGATAATGTTAGATTAATGCCCAGATATTTTATATGAGTAGTTTCCCAGTTTCTGCGAAGAAGCCTGTGTGGCGAAACGGTGTCGGGTGAGGGAGGCTGTGGAGTCAGCGTTTTTCTTCTAGGAAGAAGCCTGTGTGGCAAAACAGTGTCGAGTGAGGGAGGCTGCGGAGTCAGCATGCGACCATCAGTATTTGTGCCCATTGTTCCTTTTTGGTTATAAATTTTTTACATTCTTGCCTTTAGTTATTTAGATTTTTTTCTTTTGGGCTACATTGATACAGTCCTGATCAAAAGTTTAAGACCACTTGAAAATTGGCAAAAAATCATATTTTACATTGTTGGATCTTAACAAGGTTCCAAGTAGAGCTTTAACTTGCAACAAGAAGAAATGAGAGTGAGACAAAACATTTTCTGAGCATTCAATTAATTGAAAATAACGATTAAACTGAAACAGGCTGTTTTTCAGCTGATCAAAAGTTTAGGACCACACCTTCAAAAAAAAAAAACTAAGCCCCCCCAAAACAGAAATCCAACTTCCAAACATGAACTCAGTAATGAGTAGCTCCGCCGTTATTGTTTATCACTTAAAAAATTAGTTTCGGCATGCTTGATCCAAGCGTTTCCATGAGGTGAGTGGGAACATTTCTCCAAGTGGTGAAGACGGCCGCACGAAGGCCATCTACTGTCTTGAACTGTTGTCCATTTTTGTAAACTTCCCTTGCCATCCATCCCCAAAGGTTCTCAATTGGATTTAGATTTGGGGAACACGCAGGATGGGCCAAAAGAGTGATGTTAATCTCCTGGAAGAAGTCCCTTGTCCTGCGGGCATTGTGTACTGTAGCGTTGTCCTGTTGAAAAACCCAGTTGTTACCACACAGACGCGGGCCCTCAGTCATAAGGAATGCTCTCTGCAACATCTGGACATAGCCAGCGGCCGTTTGACGCCCCTGATCTTCCTGAAGCTCCATTGTTCCACTGAAGGAAAAAGAACCCCAGACCATTATGGCGCCCCCTCCACTGTGGCGCGTAGAAAACATCTCAGGTGGGATCTGCTTGTCATGTCAGTAACATTGGAAACCATCAGGACCATCAAGGTAAAAAAAAATCTCATCAGAGAATAAAACTTTCTTCCACCTTTGAATGTCCCATGTTTGGTGCTCTCTTGCAAAGTCCAAACGAGCAGTTCTGTGGCATTCAAGGAGACGAGGTCTTTGAAGACGTTTTTGTTTTTGAAGCCCTTCAGTCTCAGATGCCATCTGATGGTTATGGGGCTGCAGTCAGCACCAGTAAGGGCCTTAATTTGGGTCGAGGATCATCCAGTGTCTTGACGGACAGCCAATTGGATCCTCCGGCTCAGTGCTGATGTCACGATGTCACGGCTGAGGATGGGGGAAATCCTCAGCCGTGTGATTCAACGGATGTCCGGTTGCTGCTTGGCCAGGACCACAGCATTAGGGAGCAGGTCACCTCCTATTGCGTCCCTAACGCTGACCCTGTCTCCTGTCAGTATGAGCCGACCTTGATGGTAGGAGGGCTCATACGCTGGAACCTAATAGTCCCTATAAGCCCTCAAGTCGGCCCTGACCTAGGAAACAGAGTAGGACAACCCACTCCTCCAAGACAGGGAGGAGCAGGAGTCCCAATGGCCAAGCTGTAGGGAAAAGGGGAACATGAATGCAAACCAATGTATATGGCAGGCGCTGCACTAGTTCCAGCCACCTGCCACAGCCCTGCTGACTGGATCCATGTGCAGGAAAGCTGAAGTCCACAAATAACAAACTGAAGTCAGCACAAACTCATCCACACACCGGAACCCAGATACATGGCAGCACAGAAATATACCAGAAAACATAGACCGAACATCACACAGACAAAGACAAACTGAACTTAAACATATGACCACAGTGGTGGCTCTCACAGGCAGATCACATACACAGGAGGCTGCTCCAGCTAGCAGGGCTGAAGCAACCTACTGAACCTTGCAAGAGACTCAGGCTATATAGGCCAAAACGGCCACACCCACTGGTCAACCACACCCAGTGACATCACACACACTGGGAAGGAAGTTAACCCTTCCAGCACACAGAAGGGAAAACACACATGTAAGGGGAAGTGCACACAAAACATACACCTAACATAAAGGGAGTCAGGTGAGACCGCATGCCAGAGCAGCAAGCTGCCTAGCGACGCTCAGGCTGCTCTGCTGCAAAATACTAACGCTGGTTGCCCGCGGCAACCACAAGTGAGGCCACATACCAGCGGCCCTCACCCATGGCTGAATACCCATAGAAAACCGCAGGCAACCGCATGCGGTCAAGGAGTCACGGTCATGGGCATGGCCGTGACACTCCCACCCCTCAAAGCCCCCCCACCAAAAAAAAAACGAAAGTGGTGAGGAACTCACATAGGGGATGGGAGAAGGGGACGTCCACTCTCAGGACATGGTTCCCAAGAGGTCACTGTCAGCTGCATCCTCTCCCAGCCCACACTAGCCAGTCCAACGAGGCCTGCAGCCCGCACCAGCGACAAGGGAAAGGAACCACAGAGAGTGGACGAGGGGACTCTCCACTAACGTCCCCACTCCAGTCGCTGCCAGCAGACACTCCTAACCAGCACGGAGCCGGACCACTACGGAGTGCTGCCAGCAAACGACCAGAGATGGGAACATGGAGAGGGACGAGGGACCACCAACACGGACACGGAAGGTACAGGGGCGGGGAATAAGCCACCAACCGTGCCGTTAACGGTGATCCCCCTGGGACGTTCTCCCTCCGGAGAACGCGCATGCAGGCCACAAGGGTATGGCACTGCATGCTGCACCCTCTTCCGAAGGTGTGCAAAAGCACACACCAAATAAACACCACGTGCACCAAATAAACACCACGTGGAATAAAATCAGGGGGACGCCAAACTAGGCAACGGTGAAGGGAAGGCGGGGAAACGCCACTCACCGCGCTGTCAGAGGCGAAACCCCCAGAACGCTCTCCCTCCGAAGAGCGCGCATGCACCCCATCCGCAGACGGCGGTGCATGCTTTACCCTATTTCGAGGGAATCGCCAGATGAGATGCCGCTGTGGTCATACTGTCACGATGTCACGGCTGAGGATGGGGGAAATCCTCAGCCGTGTGATGTCAACGGATGTCCGGTTGCTGCTTGGCCAGGACCACAGCATTAGGGAGCAGGTCACCTCCTATTGCGTCCCTAACGCTGACCCTGTCTCCTGTCAGTATGAGCCGACCTTGATGGTAGGAGGGCTCATACGCTGGAACCTAATAGTCCCTATAAGCCCTCAAGTCGGCCCTGACCTAGGAAACAGAGTAGGACAACCCACTCCTCCAAGACAGGGAGGAGCAGGAGTCCCAATGGCCAAGCTGTAGGGAAAAGGGGAACATGACTGCAAACCAATGTATATGGCAGGCGCTGCACTAGTTCCAGCCACCTGCCACAGCCCTGCTGACTGGATCCGTGTGCAGGAAAGCTGAAGTCCACAAATAACAAACTGAAGTCAGCACAAACTCATCCACACACCGGAACCCAGATACATGGCAGCACAGAAATATACCAGAAAACATAGACCGAACATCACACAGACAAAGACAAACTGAACTTAAACATATGACCACAGTGGTGGCTCTCACAGGCAGATCACATACACAGGAGGCTGCTCCAGCTAGCAGGGCTGAAGCAACCTACTGAACCTTGCAAGAGACTCAGGCTATATAGGCCAAAACGGCCACACCCACTGGTCAACCACACCCAGTGACATCACACACACTGGGAAGGAAGTTAACCCTTCCAGCACACAGAAGGGAAAACACACATATAAGGGGAAGTGCACACAAAACATACACCTAACATAAAGGGAGTCAGGTGAGACCGCATGCCAGAGCAGCAAGCTGCCTAGCGACGCTCAGGCTGCTCTGCTGCAAAATACTAACGCTGGTTGCCCGCGGCAACCACAAGTGAGGCCACATACCAGCGGCCCTCACCCATGGTTGAATACCCATAGAAAACCGCAGGCAACCGCATGCGGTCACGGTCATGGGCATGGCCGTGACAGCTGATGAAGTTTTTTGGGGTCTTCCACTTGACTTTTTTGTTCCATAACCCTCAGGATCATTTAAGAAATTTCAAATGACTGTCTTACTGCGTCCCACCTCAGCAGCGATGGCGCGCTGTGAGAGACCCTGCTTATGCAGTTTAACAGCCCGACCACGTTCAAAAAGGGAGAGTTTTTTAGCCTTTGCCATCACAACGTGTGACTACCTGACAGAAAATGACAATGAATCCACATCTTTGCACAGATTTGGCCTTTTAAAGGCATGTGGTCCTAAACTTTTGATCAGCTGAAAAACAGGCTATTTCAGTTTAATCATTATTTTCAATTAATTGAATGCTCCAATTTTTTTTTGTCTCACTCTCATTTCTTCTGGTTGCATGTTGAAGCTCTACAAAGTAAAATATGATTTTTTGCCATTTTTCAAGTGGTCTTAAACTTTTGATCAGGACTGTATATGGTTTCTTGTACCCTTGATGGCTGTATGACTCTGCGGCTTCCCTCTTAGTCTCTCTTGGGGTTTCTCTGCTGCTATTTTATGTATTTGCTTTTATGCTGTGAACCTAATAAAGATGTAATTTTTCGATTATACATATGGAGGTTGTTTCATTAATTTTTGGTGGGGCTGGCTTAGGTACAGTCACAATGGTGGCAGATAGCATTTCTTGTGGAAATGCTCCCTCTTGAAATGCCTGTGAGAGCATTGACGTCAAATGGTGTAACAAACAGGGGGTAAAGGCTTTATAATAAGCATTAGATAACCCGTCGGGGCCTGGGGACTTATGCAGAGGCAGGGATGAAATAATCTGAGATATTTAAGGGTACTTTCACACTAGCGTTTTCCTTTTCCGGCGCTGAGTTCCGTCCTAGGGGCTCAAATCCGGAAAAGAACTGATCAGTTTTATCCTAATGCATTCTGAATGGAGAGTCAGTCCTTCAGGATGCATCAGGATGTCTTCATTTCAGTCTTTTTGACTGATCAGGCTTTTCAGAAAAACGTAGCATGCAGTATTTTTACCTCCGGCCAAAAAGCCTGAACACTTTGACTGAACGCCTGATCAGGCTTTTTTCCCATTGACTTGCATTAACGCCGGATCCGGCCCCGTGTGTTCAGTCAAAACGGATCCGTCTTTTGCATGTTAAACCCGAAAAATGTGAAAAAAAAGTTAAAGTCCATAAATGGCGGATCCGTTTTTTCCAATGCATTTTTCCATTGTGATCGAAAGCCTGATCAGGATTCAAATGTAATCAGTTTTCACACGTTTTTCCGGATCCGGCGGGCAGTTCCGGTGTCGGAATTGAACGCCGGATTAAAACAACGCTAGTGTGAAAGTAGCCTAAGTTGGTGTGAAGAGAAGCGATATCGAGTCTTGTTGTTGTACCTGTAAGGTGGGTAGGTTAAGGGAGTACAAAAAGGAGTTCATCTCCTGTGGAGTGGCCTATTGGTTTGTTGGGATGTTTTCAGGTTATAAAGGGATGAGTAATATTTCATGAATTGATTGGCTATGTCCTTAGGGTTATATCCTACTAGCTAGTAAGTTCCCTGCTTTATTATTCTGGGAACAGTAACAGGCTTTCACAGAGAGGAGTTGTTTTTCATATCGATGGAGTACACAATCCTTCAGTTGTATTCTCAAGGAGTTAGGGCCCATTCACATGTCCACAAAATGGGTCCGCATCCCTTCCACAATTTTGCAGAACAGGTGCGGACCCATTCATTTTCAATGGGGCTGGAATGTGCTGTCCGCATCCGCATTTGTGGATCTGCACTTCCGGATCCGCAAAAAAATAGAACATGTTTATTCTTGTCTGCAATTGCGGACAAGAAAAGGCATTTTCTATAAGAGGGCCCGCGATGTGCGGTCCGTAAATAATAAGGAAATCGCGGCATGATCTGACCATTTAATACTTTCAATGGTGGAGTGAGAGGCTAGCTGTAATAGAGATCTGCCTAGGAGGAAAAGGTTTATGCCAGAGTACGTATTGTGCACGGAGGAGAAAAAGGAAAAGTCATGTTCCTGGAGGTGGTGAATCCTCCAAATATCATACAATTCTTCCCTATGCAATAGAGGACCCAAGACTGCTTTGTGGGCCCTAGAGTGAGTTGTAGAGTCTACTGCCGCATCTGGGACAATATTAAAGTCACTGTAAAGCAATACCTCTTTTCTGAGATAGCAATTGCCCAACCCGCCCCAGTAGTAAAACTATGCATTAAAAGGAAGATAACATAAACAAAACAAAGGTACCAAATTCTTAACTGAAAGAGTAACAGTCCAGATTGTAGTTGATCTGGATTAATCATCCTAGTATCGGATGAAGCGGAAGTGGGGATCAGAGTTCGTGCTGTTGCCATTAACCAACATGGCGCTCTATGGCACTAATGAACGGTCAAACAGTCAATGTTTGGTCCCTCGACGGGCACCAACCGTGCGCCACTCCGGCTCCAGATGGTGCGATGGTTGCTTATGAGATGCAATATCGTCCACAACCAAAATGTTCCAGGATTCCAGTAACTTACGACCCTCTTCCACTGTAGTAATAGTGAATTGTTTCCCTTCATGAAGGAGTAAAATTTTTACTGGGAAGCCCCACTTGTACGCCATTTTGTGTTCCCTGAGGGCCAAGACACGGCGTTGACGCAAGGTTGCTGCTGATAGATCTGCATGCAATTTTACCGTGTAGTATGGCGCCGGCAATTTTGGCATTTACCTTGCCGCAACTAGGACGGCTTCTTTAATATGGTAAAAATGCATGCGCGCCAGAGTGTCCCGGGGTGTTATCAGGACGATGGCGGGGCCTCGGAATCCTATGTGCCCTGTCTATAGTAAAGTCCATGGCTGAGCAGGAGGGGAGGAGCTGTTTGAGGAGGGCTTGCAAGTATGGAATCTTCGCAGATGGCATGATGTCCTCAGGTAACCCTCTAAACTTAATGTTATTACGCCTAGAGCGATCTTCTAGGTCTATAAGTTTAGTTTTAATGGAATCTACGTCAGCCGCCATTTCTTCATGAGAGTCAATGAGTTGATTGTAGGATGAGGGAAACTCCCCCATCTTGGTTTCCACATGCAACACTCGTGACTGCAATAGAGGACTTAAGAGGGGTAAGTAAGGGGTAAAAGTCCTTATGAAGGGCTGAGTTGAATGTAATCAGCATATCTTTCAGTAAATTCCCAGAAGCGGGCTGATCAGATATGGGGAGAGATTGGAATGCCCCAGCAAGGTCACTTGGCGGGAGCGGCTCAGAATTTGCGTGCTCGTCTTGGAGCAGCTGCCTCTGCTTCACTGGACTGCTGGTGGATGGAGACAGCGGTGAGGTAGAGGGCCCCATTTGATTAGGAGTTCGCCGATCCCCGCTGTGGCTCGGTGGGAGTGCCGGCAGATGGAGAGGAGTGATGGACCTGGCAGGGAGAGTTGCTCTTTGTGGATGGCAGAAGCAGGGATGCTGGTGGTTGTAGGTGAGATGGCGGGAAGACACCAGAACCCGTGCCGTCTGCTTCTTTATCGAAGTAGAACTCCAACTTGCCCTGTTTTTGGGGAGGTCTCTTCCCTCTAGGCATCTTGAAGGAGTTTTTTAGGGCCATTGTGGGGGTAATCAGGTCAGCGGGAGGTGAAGGACCACGCTAATAATATGCTGTGTGCCGGAGCTGAAGGATCATGCGGCTATTCCGTTCGGCAGCAAAGCCATACCCCAGAAGATACCAATATTATAGAAAGTGCATGCTGGTCAAGTTATACCTCGGACTGGAAGGAAGGGGTTAGGTCAAGAATTTGGAATGGGGAAGGGGGGTACCTTTAAAATGTTTGCCTCACTGAGGGAGGGGGTCCAAGCTGAACTCTTGCACCAGGGCCCATAAGCCTTTAGCTATGCCCCTGGTGACAGATATTTCCCACTGCAGACTTTGAAGTGAATCGGGTGCATAATCTCCACGTGCCATGATGGTTTTGCTGTGGATTTTGCATCCACAGTGAATATCACATTTCTGCAGCGGGCTCTGAATTCCCTCCAGATTTTTTTTCATTATGTGTGGAAGGTTTTTAAAAACCTAATAAATATGTGAAATACTGAAAAGTGTTTCAGCCTTTGTTTAAATTTCACAGTGTCTGAACTCAGCCGGTGGCATTAGACTGGCAGGTACATTTCATCCCTTTTTCTTCTGTATTCCGCTTTTAGGTGATATTGCAGACATTTAATAAGGGTCCACTTAGTGTCAGACTCCATTTAATTTAACAGAGATACTGTATCAATGCCTAGAGGGTTTCTATCATTATGAAATCATAGTAGGATTCAGCAAAAGACAAACAAAACGTAAGTCTTAGAGATTCTTATAGCTACTGAAGGCTACAGTCAGATGTGACAATATTACTTCTCAATCCTCCGCAGACGTCTCACATTATTAACCAAGAACTTGAGCTTCTTCTCCTGTGGATGGATGTAGCCTTATTATTATGTCTTTTCTGGCAGGCCTCAGGTGTCAGAAGCGGAGTTTATTACATGCAGGGAGCTTTGATGAGGCTCTACCTTCTCCCTGTGGAATCAATGGTCTGGAAGAGTCCGAAATGTAAATTATCCGATGCAATCATCCGAAAAGCAATATGCATTTCAATGACAGCCAACAAAGCCTGCATTTTCTCCATGGTCAGCAGATCAGTTTGAGGTTAGTAGCAGGTGCTTTGCTTTGAAAGAAATATTATCCATGCAGAGATAAAATCATAAGGGAGAGAATATGGGGGAAGGGGCCTTGATGCCCTGTTTATGTCGCCCTTGTGTGTCTTTGTGTTTCTAAAGACTTCATCTAAAGCGGCTTTACTGCCCAGTTTGCACTTATAGTGACACTGATCACTAGTCCGTATGCAAATTATTATTCTTTAAGGGTCAGGACCCTGCAATTTCTATATTTGATTTGATTTGAACTATGTATAGTGCAATTAGAGAATTGGGCTGTTTGGCAGCTCTGTTCACCCGTTACGTAATAATGCACCTTGAACATACTGCCCCCTATTGGGCAGGCAACTGATACTGCAGCAAGCACCGCAGTGAAGAAGCTGCCCACCATTGATCATGCACAGTTGCACACATAACGCATGCTTGACTTGTGTTTGTCTCTTGGAATGTGTCTTGCCAAAGATGTAAGAATGGATCCTTACCTATCCCAAGGAAATCAAAAAAATATAGGGAAAATGTTGCATAGGCTAGGTTCATGTCTGCAGGGCATTTCCGTTTTTTCTTTTTCAGGGAAGGAACAGAATAAGAGCTCATGCACACGAAAGTATGCGGCCCATGCCTGTATGGCGTCCGGCCGCATGCGCTCCATATCACGGATGCGAACCTATTCACTTGAATGGGTCTTCAATCCGCAAGATATGGAGTGGTGTGGAGTGGAGGCATGGAGCGGAAGCCTGCGGAAGCACTACTAGGAGCTTCCATTGGATTTCGGTCCGTGCCTCTGCACCACAAAAAAATAGAACATGTTCGATTTTTTTGCAGTGCGGACTGAATCTTGCGGATCGCAGACCCATTCATGTCAATCTCACAACCGAAAACGACCGCCAGAAGTACAATCGGTAAATCCTTGGTGTAGTGTGCGTCGATGTGTGCGCAATTCCTTCAAAATAACGTCACAGAGACGTTCTCAAGTAGGATCCAATAATGTGCCTGCTTCCAACAGCTAGGCGACGTTTATTTATACCAGAAGATGGAAGGCGGTCTTACAATCATGACCAATGGTATGAAGTGATTGGCTGGCGAAGATGTGAATGATCGCGCAAACTTATGTTCGTGCGTTCGCACACTTATTCGCACCCTTTTCGTTGCCGCACTTATCCGCGGTCCCCATCCCTCCCGCCTCAGACGGCGCCATGACACTGGTATCCTGCAGTAATACCAGGCCGGGCACAAATCAGCTACAGGTCGGGACGACCAGACCATCGTGCGAAAGTTTTTGCGCGATGCGAACGCGAACGAATCTGCGCATCTCCATAGGATAGATGGCGACCATCTGGTAAACAATAATTTTCCACAACAGTCCGCAAACGGTGTGCATACAGCCGGTGCCCATGCATTGTGGACCGCTATTTGCGGTCCACAACATGGGCATGGGGCGCATACGTTCATGTGCATGAGCCCTAACTAAAACATGAACAGAAGTGCCAGATCCGGCATATGACAGACACCAACACTACCCCATAGACTCCATTGATTATAATGGATTTCGAATGGCTACTGTTTTGGATTCCGTAATTCTGCCGGACAAGATACAGTACCTCTGCTTGAAGCTGTATTTTGTCCCGTATTTTTGCTGTAATCTATGACGGGGCACCTACTGAAACATCTGCTGCAGATGTGAGCTCTTTTTTTGAAAGAACTGTATTTTTGTTCGGCATCCAATCCACAATTTTTTGCGGATTGGTTGCCGACCTATTCATTCCACCTGGCCGCAAAAAATGTGAACAGGATGCCAAAAATGGAACATGTCCTTTACTTGTCCGTCTTGCAGACAAGGATAGGACATTTCTTTAGAAGGGAAAAAGAAAATGCTGGCATGTACACAGCTAGGATCCATGTTTTGCAGATTGGCAGATTGTGGACCAAAAAACGCATACCACCCGGGCCAGGGGTGGCCAGAGTTAGGCCTCTTTCACACGGGCGTGTGTGCCCCGTGGTCATGCTGTGGCCCGCAAATCATGTAAAATAAAAAAACATCCCAAAAGACAGTATATCACTTCATAGAGAACTAAAATGACTAGCAGAACACAACAGAATGGGTTCAATGGAATCAAATGAATGCTAAATGGTAGAAACACTCCTGGCATCACAATCTAGTTAGGTGTAGAATAGTAAAACAATCATGGAGAAGTCCCCCAGATAAAGATGATCATATTTTCCAAAATTTGTTTTGGGTCCAATTTGGTCAAATCAGCTGTCAGATTTGATGCAGTCTGAATAAATTAGTTCCAAAACTAAGGTGCCCCAATCGCCCTGAAATGTTGTGTGTGGCATTCTGGGGCCTCCTAGGACTGTAGGACCTATCTAGAACCCCTTTCAAGCTCTTTAAAACCAAGATAGCATTAGTGAAGTCAAAGTGACGGTGACATACACTCACCTAAAGAATTATTAGGAACACCTGTTCTATTTCTCATTAATGCGATTATCTAGTCAACCAATCACATGGCAGTTGCTTCAATGCATTTAGGGTTGTGGTCCTGGTCAAGACAATCTCCTGAACTCCAAACTGAATGTCAGAATGGGAAATAAAGGTGGGCTACAACAGCAGAAGACCCCATCGGGTACCAATCATCTCCACTACAAATAGGAAAAAGCTACAATTTGCACGAGCTCACCAAAATTGGACTGTTGAAGACTGGAAAAATGTTGCCTGGTCTGATGAGTCTCGATTTCTGTTGGGACATTCAAATGGTAGAGTCCGAATTTGGCATAAACAGAATGAGAACATGTATCCATCATGCCTTGTTACCACTGTGCAGGCTGGTGGTGGTGTAATGGTGTGGGGGATGTTTTCTGGGCACACTTTAGGCCCCTTAGTGCCAATTGGCCATCGTTTAAATGCCACGGGCTACCTGAGCATTGTTTCTGGCCATGTCCATCCCTTCATGACCACCATGTACCCATCCTCTGATGGCTACTTCCAGCAGGATAATGCACCATGTCACAAAGCTCGAATCATTTCAAATTGGTTTCTTGAACATGACAATGAGTTTACTGTACTAAAATGGCCCCCACAGAAACCAGATCTCAACCCAATAGAGCATCTTTGGGATGTGGTGGAACGGGAGCTTCGTGCCCTGGATGTGCATCCCTCAAATCTCCATCAACTGCAAGATGCTATCCTATCAATATGGGCCAACATTTCTAAAGAATGCTATCAGCACCTTGTTGAATCAATGCCACGTAGAATTAAGGCAGTTCTAAAGGCAAAAGGGGGTCCAACACCGTATTAGTATGGTGTTCCTAATAATTCTTTAGGTGAGTGTATATGGCTATGTGTAAACGGACGGGAGCTTGTGGCAACAAACAGCCTGTTTATACTGTACTGTCAGATTTTTTTTATAATAAAAAAATGGTCCAAAAATGATCCCTTTTGGTGGGAAATGTCTTCTATTCTGTCTTCTGAGCTGTAAAATCATGGCTGTCATTGTGAGTAATTCTTGAGGGATAAATCACATGTTTTGGATTCACAGAGCCTAGAGTCTTTTGGGAAATTCGTAACAAAATTTGACGGAACGGTCGTGTGCATGAGGCCTTACTGCTAAGCTCTGTTCCTCACATTAATGTGTGTAACTGCTAAGCTCTGTGCCTCCCATTTGTTTGTAACCTCTAAGCTCTGTACCTCACATTCATGTTTGTGTAACCTATAATCTCTGTGCCTCAAATTCATGTGTGTGTAACCTCTAATCTCTGTGCCTCACATTCATAGGACATGTTCTATCTTTCAACAGGACGGAAAAAGGGAAATACGGAAACTGTGTGCCTATGAACTTATTATCCTTTTTTTTGCGGAACCATTAAAATGAATGGTTCCATATACGGACTGTATACGGAACGCAAAAAATGGCCTGTAAACGGAACAGAAAAAAAAAATTGTTGTGTGAAAGAGGCCTTAATCTTTTTTTTCACGGTCCGCAAAAACGGGGTCCGTGGCTCCGTGATCCGTTTTTTCGTCCGTGGGTCTTCCTTGATTTTTGGAGGATCCACGGACATGAAAAAAAAGTCGTTTTGGTGTCCGCCTGGCCGTGCGGAGCCAAACGGATCCGTCCTGAATTACAATGCAAGTCAATGGGGACGGATCCGTTTGATGTTGACACAATATGGTGCCATTTCAAACGGATCCGTCCCCATTGACTTTCAATATAAAGTCTGGAGTTCTTTTATACCATCGGATTGGAGTTTTCTCCAATCCGATGGTATATTTTAACTTGAAGCGTCCCCATCACCATGGGAACGCCTCTATGTTAGAATATACTGTCGGATATGAGCTACTTCGTGAACCTCAGATCCGACAGTATATTGTAACACAGAGGCGTTCCCATGGTGATGGGGACGCTTCAGGTTAGAATACACTACAAACTTTGTACAAGACTGCCCCCTGCTGCCTGGCAGCACCCGATCTCTTACTGGGGGATATGATAGCACAATTAACCCCTTTAGGTGCGGCACCTAAAGGGGTTAATTGTACTATCATATTCCCCTGTAAGAGATCAGGGCTGCCAGGCAGCAGGGGGCAGCCCCCCCCCCTCCCCAGTTTGAATATCGTTGGTGGCACAGTGTGCCCCCACCATCGCCACCCCCCCTCCCTCCCTCTATTGTATTAAATCGTTGGTGGCACAGTGTGCCAACCACCATCGGCCCCCCTCCCTCCCTCTATTGTATTAAATCGTTGGTGGCACAGTGTGCCAACCACCATCGGCCCCCCTCCCTCCCTCTATTGTATTAAATCGTTGGTGGCACAGTGTGCCAACCACCATCGGCCCCCCTCCCTCCCTCTATTGTATTAAATCGTTGGTGGCACAGTGTGCCAACCACCATCGCCCCCCCTCCCTCTATAGCAGTAACATTGGTGGCAGTGTGCGGTCTCAACAGTAGAAGATTCATACTTACCTGGCTGCTGCGATGTCTGTGTCCGGCCGGGAGCTCCTCCTACTGGTAAGTGAAAGGTCTGTGCGGCGCATTGGTAAAGAACTGTCACTTACCAGTAGGAGGAGCTCCCGGCCGTTCACAGACATCGCAGCAGCAAGCAGGTAAGTATGAATCTTCTACTGTTGAGACCGCACACTGCCACCAATGTTACTGCTATAGAGGGAGGGGGGGGGGGCGATGGTGGTTGGCACACTGTGCCACCAACGATTTAATACAATAGAGGGAGGGAGGGGGGCCGATGGTGGTTGGCACACTGTGCCACCAACGATTTAATACAATAGAGGGAGGGAGGGGGGCCGATGGTGTGCCACCAACGATTTAATACAATAGAGGGAGGGAGGGGGGGCGATGGTGGGGGCACACTGTGCCACCAACGATATTCAAACTGGGGAGGGGGGGGGGGGGGTCTGCCCCCTGCTGCCTGGCAGCCCTGATCTCTTACAGGGGAATATGATAGTACAATTAACCCCTTTAGGTGCCGCACCTGAAGGGGTTAATTGTGCTATCATATCCCCCTGTAAGAGATCGGGTGCTGCCAGGCAGCAGGGGGCAGTCTTGTACAAAGTTTGCAGTGTATTCTAACTAGAAGCGTCCCCATCACCATGGGAACGCTTCTGTGTTAGAATATACTGTCGGAAATGAGTTTTCACGAAGTTAAAACTTAGATCAGAAAAAGCTTTTATGCAGACGGATCTTCGGATCCGTCTGTATGAAAGCAACCTACGGCCACGGATCACGGACACGGATGCCAATCTTGTGTGCATCCGTGTTCTTTCACGGACCCATTGACTTGAATGGGTCCGTGAACCGTTGTCCGTCAAAAAAATAGGACAGGTCATATTTTTTTGACGGACAGGATACACGGATCACGGCCTCGGCTGCAAAACGGTGCATTTTCCGATTTTTCCACGGACCCATTGAAAGTCAATGGGTCCGCGAAAAAAAAACGGAAAACGGCACAACGGCCACGGATGCACACAACGGTCGTGTGCATGAGGCCTAAGACAGAGGTGCACAACCTTTTCAGGTTGGGAACCCAATTATCAGCCTGAACCAATTCTAAGGGCCGATGATAAAACTTAAAGGGGTATTGCCAACTGAAATACTGTATTTATGGCATATCGAACATACAGTATATACCATAAATGTCTAGTTACACTTTTAGCACTCCCATCTAATGGGGGAATACATGAAAGATACATTTGAGCAGCCACAAGACACAGACATACATGTTTGTTACCAGATGGTTGGGGGCCGCACAGAATGGTATTGAGGGTCATATATGTAATACCCCAGAGTGGCATTACTACTTTTGGTGCCCCCCTACTATCGCCTATGGTTGACCCAATGTCATAATCTATATTAATTTCAAGGTCCTGCATAATGTGAATCTGTATTTCTGATTTTGTAACTGTTTAAGTGTAATGTACCTGGTCAACCAGCAGATGGCGGCACCTATGGCAGAGCTGTGTTAGCTAGAATAGAAATTCCTATCCATTCTAGCCCTCTCTAGAGAGGGAGAAGTTAGCTATTGAGGCTCAGTCTAGCTTACCCCCTGTAAGGGGAAGAAGCATGCCCTCGTCTCTGTTGGATGGGTCTTGCCAAGGCCAGTGGAGCACTATCAGCTCTGCTGGAACAAGATAAACAGAGTAAGAGACTCAGAAGCCAAGAAGAAAGATTCCCTGGAGGACAATAAAGGTAAAGAGAAAGATATCAATAAAGATAAAGACTGAGTCAGACTACTAAGCTAAGTTCAGTAGAGAGGAAAAGTTTCTATTTAATCCAACTAGCACAGCAGAGCTAGAGAAAGTGTCAGATGTAGGAGGGCCGAACGTGTTTGCCTGCCAAAACTTATGCCAAAGCTTACTGGTGACCAAGACAAAGTTGGAAGATTGTTCTTTGATGCAAGTTTATTCAAGTAAAGCTGTTTCAACGTTAATAACAAGGTCTGGACTCAATCATTACTACAAATCCCTCCACTATTCACCCTTTATTTGCACTACTACAGACGACTACACTACTACAGACGTTCCAGGATATCCAGGTAGTCACACCTAAGGGGAAATTATAGGCAACCCTTACACCACTCTGGCATTCCTACACCTGGGTTCCACCAATGCCATCTACTTAGGGGGACCTAGTCCCTTGTTGCTGAAATGCAACTGGCGTCACGACAAAAAACTTTTATAACATCTTAAAGGGACCCTCTGGCTGACGTCTCACCCGTGGTTGCTGCAAAAATTTGGCATCACAAACAGGATTCGGACAGTATCAATCTGTGTGCCTATGAACTTATTAGCTATTGGATTTACAAATATACCATAAAAACTGGGGTGGCATGTGCTGGGGTAACGAGGACTCTGAAGCTAAGCCCGAACCTGGAGAGATCTTCCTTTTCCAATGGCAGCGACCACCTTTCAGAGGTACCGCGGGCATTCCCCATGTCAGCTGCCGTGGCGGAGGCGGTCAGAGTTTCCACTCCGCCGCCCAGAAAACATGGGTCATTCGAGGGACTGAACACTACTGTCCCCAAGGAAGTTACAGCACGGGCCCGTGATATGTGGGAATACCGCAAGGCAGTGGAGGATTGGGCCGTAAAAGTCTGGGACCGGCCTCAGCCCTGGGACCCCATATTTGAGAGGAATATCAGGAGCATCCTGTAGTTCTCGGTAGAAAAAGGGTCCTGTTTTGTGCAAGACAGCAGAACAGCGCGGGAACTGTATGTGAATCAGCGCTCGGTGAAGCGGCTGTATCTCCTGCAGGATCGTCACAACTTGTACAAGGGGGACATGGTGGAGTACACCCCCATGGAATCGGCACAAGGCCCATTTGCAGGGGCAGTGGTGTGCTTGCCCAAGCCAATGGTACCCCTGGCTGCACCAGAGGAATGGCTGGATGAACCCAACGCTACAGGCAGAGTGCACGACCTATAGGAGGGACCAGACGGCGTGCTTCGCTTCAGGGAGAAGCCCCAACCAGAGCCGGAGCCGCTCATTCCAGGGTTGCCGGCACCCCCAACATGTCAAGTAGGCTGTGTGATTACGTCCATCACCTCCGTCCAGCCTACAGTGGTGTTCCAACTGCCTTGGAAGACTGCAGCCTAAGGGTCCCTGACAGGTGACGATCGTCTATCATCCCCACTATTGGACCCATTCAAGATGGCCGGAGTGTCCGCCCTGATGCAATGGAAATTTGCAGCCCAGGTGAAGTCTGTAGACACTCAGTCGATACCGAATCCAGCCAAAGGAGGGCAGTGGCGCTCCACCACACAGGCTTGTCTGGACTATCGAAGGCAGGACTGTCCTTTGATGAGCTTCAGCAGCAGCGAGGAGGACCTGAAGTTCCTCCTTTTAAGAAGCCTCTTCCTGCATCAGTAAGGAACACTGACTTTTGAGAGCCACCCTGTGGACTGCGTTCAAAGGGTGAGGGCCTGTTGGCATGTTTTATGTGGTTTTCGGTTTGTAGGTTGCCTTGTTTCTGCCCTCACCCAGATGGCCATGAGAGTTAGGCCCCCCCCCCCCCCATTTTCGTGTACCTCCCAGTTGCACTTGACAGTGCCAAAATTCCTTTGCTTCTGTGCTTCTACCAATCTTACCCATATGGATTAAAAATGACTTTGTGCCTTAGGCCTCATGCACACGACCGTATGTGTTTTCCGGTCCGCAAAAAAAACGGATGACATTCCGTATGGCATCTGGTTTTTTTTGCGGATCCATTGTAATAATGCCTATCCTTGTCCGCAAACTAGAAAAAAATAGGACACGCACTATTTTTTTTGAGGAGCATCGGAACGGACATACTGATGCGGACAGCACACGGTGTGCTGTCCACGTTTTTTGCGGACCCATTGAAATGAATGGGTCTGCATCCTATCCACAAAAAAAACGGATCGGACGCGGAAACAAAATACGTTTGTGTGCATGAGGCCGTACGTGGATTACCAATATTACCTCATTCGGATTACAAATAATGACATTGCTGTTCCCATGGATTGTAAAGGACTCCGTTGCACTTAAAAGTCCTAGTTCGGTGCACTTTGCTTACAAGCATAGAAGAAAATGGACTCTAATGTAATTTCCTTGTCCTATTGCACTGTTTTATTGCATTTAATTTTTTCCTGATGTATTTGCATTTAAAGGGGTTGTCCGGGTTCAGAGCTGAACCCAGACATGCCCTTATTTTCACCCAGGCAGCCCCCCTGAGGCTAGCATCGGAGCATCTCATGCTCTGATGCGCTCCCTTGCCCTGCGCTAAATCGCACAGGGCACAGGCTCTTTTGTTTTTAATAACACACTGCCGGGCAGAATCTTCCGCCCGGCAGTGTGTTCAGTGACGTCACCGGCTCTGATGGGCGGGCTTTAGTGCTGCCCTAGCTGTTTTACTGGCTAGGGCAGCGCTAGATTCCGCCCATCAGTGCCGGTGACATCACCGGGCTTCCTGGCAGCCGTCACCGGATCTCCCAAAAATGCCTTTGCCCTGCGCGATTTAGCACAGGGCAAAGATGAGCCTCGGAGCATGATCTGCTCCGATGCTCAAGTCAGGGGGGCTGCCAGGATGAAAATGGAGGTATATCCGGGTTTAGCTCTGAACTCGGACAACCACTTTAAATATTTGCACTACTCTTTTGAATTTTCAGCAACGTTCAAGTATATTGCCCATTGTGTATTCTTTTTCAGGTGCTGCAATGTGAGTTTATGCACTATTGTATGGATTTTGGTACACTTATGTAGTCAACCAGATAGTCAGCACTTAGTTGCTTAGTTATTATGGACTGCCTCTGAGGACATCTGGCACGTCACAAGCAGATCTAACATCGCTGTTGCTCATTATGGATTGCTTCTGAGGATGCAGAATAGCCTATTGCTACACCAGAGAAACCAAGTGGTAAAGTCACAAGCAGATCTAACATCGTGTAGGGTAACCCGCTGCTACTATGTATGGAGAGATTGGAGTGCCTAGCCTCATCCTCCTAGTGTATATGTTTGAGAGCCTTGTGTTGAGCCAAGGTTATTTGAGTCCTAAGGCCTTGAGCGCCGCCTTAAGGAAATATGTCTAGTTAGCTACCTGTGTAATCATCAAGGTGACTGTGCGAAAAGCTATTTATAGACCTTGGTGTTTGGAAGGGATTACAGGATGAAGCCACCCTTCTATTTGCGGGCGTATCATGCCATGTGGAGGGATTACAGTACATAACATCCCCACACTTCCGGTGGTACTAGAGCTCGGTAGCCACCATGTGAGTATTGAGCGCTTTGTGCAGTAATCATGGAGTCGTACTTAATGAAGTGAAGTACATTTATTGAGAGGTAGCCGTCTTCTATGTTTGTATGTCAATCTAGTTTCATGCAGCACTTTGTATTATTTGTTGGTACCCTAAGAGCATATTTATATAGGTATTTATATTTAAATAATTTTAGGGTGTGCTGGACTAAGTTGGTGACTAGACAGATTGATTACTAAATTATCCTCCACTGGTGTTATTGTGTCTCTGTCGATTGTGTGTTTCGATTGCGCAATGGGTAGTGTGTCCCCTGCTCTAAAAAATTTGATTGGGTTGGTTGATTTTGTGTATATCTACCTCCTCTTCTCCTGGATCGAGATGACCCTCTGCCTCTTGTCCTAGGCTGTCTCTCTCTGTCAATGTCTGATGTTTCAGTGTCAGTTGAGGAAAGGTCTAATTTTTTCTCTTGGATAGTACTAGGGTTATTAAGAAAGAGGTATGCTCTATTATCTCTAAAGTCCTGCAAATCCTTGATGAATTTCCTGTGTTTCCGTTCATTTAAAATGATAGTGGAAACGGTCAATGGTATTTTGTAAATGATTTTCTATATTCCCAAACTCAGGTTCTTGACTAAATTTCTTAGTAATGCCAATCTGTTCCTGTAGTCTCTTCTCTGCCTGCTCTAATGTACCGTAACTCTTTCCTCATCCAATAAAAGCGGAATAAATCGGAGGGAGCTATTAGTCACTTCCTTTTCCAATTTTTTCATGAGTTCCGGATTTCTGAAGCGATTCGCAGGAGTAAGAGTGATAGGTAAGCCCTGTGGCACAATGTTTTGTTTGAAATAATATTTTAGGGCTTGCACTTCCCACCAGGAAATAATATGCTCTTTATATAGTCTAGTTAATTCCGAGAAGGCACCATTCAATGTTGGAGTGTATTTCTTCTGAATGAATGTATGCTCAGAGAATACAGCTTTAGCTTCAGTCAGCCATAAATTTTTATCAAGGGCCGCTGCCAGAAAAACCAGCCATGTCCTATTCACAAGAATTTAAATAGTTTTAGGGTGTGCCCATATAAACGGAGGTACAATACCTCCCACAGTCTACCGCCGTTAGAGACCAAAAAGTATTAAAAGGGGGTCAGTATTAGCTCATAAAACGTAACTTTTAATAAATATTCAAAGGGCAAACTAGGATCAGCATAGGTATCGGTCTCTCCATCTATATCTATCAGATGTGACATCAGAGGAAATCATCGTCAAGAACATCATTAAGAGAGACTCACCATCTGTAACCGGTCCCTGGAGGGACCAAAGTAGTACCAACTGAACAAGAAGGGTGAGGCATCTAAGGAACAGAACTATCATATAACTACCCTGATCCAAGGCCACGTCCACATCTTGTAGAACCTTTGGAATGGTAAGAACCATTTATTCTATTTTACCAATCCACCCTATACACCCTATATAGGGTCATTTGTTATATGTTGGTATGATATTTTGTAGGTCTTCTTGTACTTTTTGACCTTGTTGGGGGCTGGAGTTTCCAATAAGATTTTGTTTTCTTCTCCTAGCTTCATTTATTAAATATTTATTAAAAGTTACATGTTATGAGCTGGTATTTATATTTACCCTAAACACAAGCCGAGGTTGGCTTGGTTCTTAAGTGCCAGGAATGTAATACCCCAGAGTGGCATTACTACCTTTGGTGCCCCCCTACTATCTCCTATGGTTGACCCAATGTCATCATCTATATTAATGTGAATCTGTATTTCTGATTTTGTAACTGTTTAAGTGTAATGTACCTGGTCTACCAGCAGATGGCGGCACCTATGGCAGAGCTGTGCTAGCTAGAATGGAACTTCCTATCCATTCTAGCCCTCTCTAGAGAGGGAGGAGTTAGTTAGTGAGGGTCAGTCTAGCTCACCCCCTGTAAGGGAAAGAAGCATGCCCTCGTCCCTGTTGGATGGGTCTTGCCAAGGCCAGTGGAGCACCATCAGCTCTGCTGGAACAAGAGAAACAGAGTAAAGAGCCTCAGAAGCCAGGAAGAAAGATTCCATGGAGGACAATAAAGGTAAAGAGAAAGATATCAATAAAGATAAAGACTGAGTCAGACTACTAAGCTAAGTTCAGTAGAGAGGAAAAGTTTCTATTTAATCCAACTAGCACAGCAGAGCTAGAGAAAGTGACAGATGTAGCAGTGCCGAACGTGTTTGCCTGCCAAAACTTATGCCAAAGCTTACTGGTGACCAAGATAAAGTTGGAAGATTATTCTTTGATGCAAGTTTATTTAAGTAAAGCTGTTTCAAAGTTAATACAAGGTCTGGACTCAATCATTTCTACAAATCCCTCAACTATTCACCCTTTTATTGCACTACTGCAGACGACTGCGCTTGGGGTTCCAGGATATCCAGGTAGGAGCACCGTGACATGTGCACAGCCACACCTAAGGGGACATTATAGGCAACCCTTACACCACTCTGGCATTACTACACCTGGGTTCCACCAATACCATTTACCTAGGGGGACCTAGTCCCTCGTTGTTGAAATGCATCTGGCGTCACGACAAAAAACTTTCATAACATCTTAAAGGGACCCCCTGTCCAACGTCTCACTCGTTGTTGCTGCACATGTTTCTAAGGAAATTGCTGTTCAAAAAAAATCCTACCCAGTTAATACTGCACTATTAATTTAACAAAGGTTGAAAAAGAAAAAGAAATCAAAAATTGCTTCAACTACCCAGTGTGAGTAAGGCTTATTAGTGGCCATGTTGATTATCGCACAATCTTTTAAGGATAGTTTCACACCTGCAGTGTGAATTCCGGCAGGCTGTTCCGGCAGAGAATTCACCTGATCCAGCACTGCTCGATGGAGACGAAATGCTGCCCCCCCTATTAAGCATAATGGGGTCCGGAGGAGATCCGGACGCATTCTGACAGACAATGCGGAGAATTGGCTGGGCACTGTGATTTGCGTCCGGCTGATTCCCGCCATTGTCTGCTGAAACAGCCTGCCGGAATTCATTAGCCTAAGAAGCAGACATAACTCTGACTGGATTTAACACGACAAAAAGGACGACTCAAGGACTTTTTAAGCATGAATAATAAAACAGAATTATTCCAGTTTTAAAATAAAATGCATTCAGCTATTTGAGACTTCCTCAGAAAACTGGGGAGGGGGGGGGGGGGGCTGATTATGAACCCGGAGACTGGACAGCGCTTTTTAATGGAACGCAGACTAACATCTTTATTAATTACACACAGACGAGACATAGTACTTGACCTTTACTGACACCTCAATTACAGTAAGCAACCTTCCTGATAAAGCTGTAATAAATTTGTTTCTTACCGCCAGCCCTATTTTTATATTTTGCAATTTACAATTCATATTTAACCTTGTAAAATGAATTTTCGAGCAGTAACATGCTGGCAGACAAAGGAGGAAAGTGTTGTATGTTAAATAAGACTTTAAAGAGTGCTCTCTGCATGCAGTGGCAGTGTAAAGGTATACGGCACAAGACTGCTGCAGCCTATGTGACTCCCACTGATCACGATAACCAGGTCTTCGTGTTCCTGTGTGGTCACGCATGTGCACTGCAACTCCATTTAACTCTAGGGGACTGCCAGAGATAGTCGCTTGGCTATCTCCAGAAATCACATACAGATGTTTGGAGAAAGGGGATAAGTGCCTGTCATGGGACAACCCTTCAATGCCCCTTTAGACAAGCAGATAATTGGCCAGATTTGAACTTTAACCCCTGAAGCGAGGACTTTAAAGACGGTGCCTGGTCAGAAGCTGGCACGGCAGACACCAGGAAGTCCATGATAGGCGATAATGCAGATCACAGACTTTTAATCCCTCAGATACCATGGTCAATTTGCAACTATGGTATCTGAGTGGTGAAACCCCTGGTACAACAATGTTCCTATGGAGCCCAGTGAATCTCCCAGGGGCTGAAATGTTCAATAATTGCAGTCTATAGGAGAAGTGGTCAGACGATCGCATGTTCAAGTCTCCTAGGGGGACTGAAAAAAAAGTGAACAAAGGTAAAAAATAAGTTTTAAAACATATAAAAAATGCAAAAATATAGAAATTCAAATCACAGCCTTTCCCATATTAAAATAAATAAATAAACAATAAAAAAAACTTAAAGACAGTAGGCATCGGTCCCAAAATGCTTGAACTATTAAAATAGAAATTTATTTTTCCCAAACTATGACCAGTGTAAGGGAAAAATAAATCAAAATGGCCAATACACCATTTTTTCATCACTTCACCTCCCCCCAAAAATTGAATAAAGTGATCAAAAAGTCATACAAAAAATTATATCAATATAAACTACAGATCAGTGCGAAAAAAAAAAAACTCAGACTGCTCTGTATTTGTAAATATGAAAAAGTTATGGGGCCAGAATACGGAGATGCAAAGTAAAAAAATTACTGGTAAATCACAAAAAAAAATCTTTATTTATATAGCGCCAACATATTCCGCAGCGCTTTACAATTCTGGGGTTCATGTACAAACAGTCATAAATAACATAGCAACAGACAAATCAGTAATTAGAACAAGAGGAATGAAGACAATGCTCGCAGGAGGGGACAGGGATGACTCAAAAGTAAAAAATGTGGTGTCGCTGTAATTGTACTGACCCAGAAAATGAAGGTAATACATTTTACTGCATAGGGATCCCTGTAAATACTAACCCATAAAACCGGTGTAGAATTGTGTTTTTTTTCTCCAATTCCACCCCATTTGGAATTGTTTTCCAGCTTCCCACTCTATTTTATGCACTATTAAATGGTGCCATTAGAAAGTACAACTTTCCCACAAAAACAGCTGCTATGTGAATGGAAAATTAAAAAGTTGTAGCTCTGGAAAGGCAGGAAGTAAAAAAAGAAAACGCAAAAACTTACAAATTTCTCAGTTGGGAAGGGGTTAAATACGAAGATCTGGTCATGTCAAAGGACATTACCATTCAAAAGGCACAATGAACAGCAGATGGTCCAGAATTGTTAAGTTAGGCGTGAATTCCATCAGGCTGTTTCAGCAGACAGAGTTACGAAACTCTTTTACCCCGCTACAACCTGTTAAGGGCATTAACTTTGTCATCTAATGTAATTTCACATCATATTCTCACAAATGTGCATTAAAAGCCTTGCTAAATGTATTTTGTTGTCATTCTTCATGTTCACCAGCAGGTGGCAGCAATGTTAGCAGGGACTTAGTTCAGTTTAGTGTTTCTAGACTGGAATAGTACATTCCAGTTTAGCTCCCCCCTCTGTGAGCAAAGTGGCTGCGTCCACCTCCTGCCTCATGGGGAGAGAAGGAAGTTAAGTTAGTGTGTAACCCACCCCCTTCTAGGGGTAGGGTGTGTGTGTAGGAGCTCCCAGATATAGGGATCCAAAGCCAGGATCTTGCCTCGGCTGAGACAATTGATCATTACCCCCAGCCTGAGCCTTGCAGCCTTAGCTGGAAGAAGCAAGCAGACCACTCCAGAACTCCAGGAAGAACCATACCCTGTGAAGATAGCTGTGAGTACTGTCCAGAGACCCCAGGAGAAGCCATATTCCTCCTCAGCTAGTCAGTCTCCAGACAGCAGAATATAGATAGTGCAGAAGATAAATTCCTGCCACATTTTAGAACTAACAAGCAGATAGATGTCTTTCCTGCAAAAGCTCCAGGCACATGATAGAGCAGAAGATAATTTCCTGCCACACATTGCCAATACCTGCTGGGACCAAAGACTAATGCTGTATCTTGCTTGGATGAAAGCTGCAACTAGTAAAGACAAGTTTGAACTTTAAGCAAGGTCTGGATCTCAATTACTGCTGCAATTTCCTCTATTACTCCTGTAATTGATCTCCTGACACCCGACTTCGTACCTCCGTTGATGAATGCTCCTAGTGCTTCCCGAGGACTCCAAGCTCTCCGCTCTACACCGTAACCACCACAGGGACAAGGAACAGGAACAGCTCTTACAAGAGCTAGGAGTTATAGCCAGGGGAGTATACAGCGTATAGCAATCCCCATACACATGAGGCGAGGCTCTATGTTGAATGTAAAACAGGAACTCTTTATTGAACACACCAGCATTGACTTATATACACATTTTCCAACAAGGGTACCACCCCCGTGGACCTAGTTGGGAACTGAGGACATGACATAGCAGACAATCATTTACAGCTTTACGGTTTAAACACAAAAACTAACCCTATTCAACAAACACAATGGCATTGTCTGTGACGCAATTAACAAACACAATGGCATTGTCTTTGACGCAATTAACTAACACAATGGCATTGTCTGTGGCGCAATCAACAAAATACAATTACCAAAATACATTGGGCTCTGCCTGTGATACAATTACCAAACATAATGGGCTAACTTAATCACTCATAGGCAGAAAACACACATTTTTCCAAAAACACAGAAAACACCTCAAAAGCCCACATATCCCCATAATGTATACATCCATGGATAGCTCTGATCTGGGTGAACAACATATCCAAAAATCACCCAGATTCGAGCAGGGGTTCCCGAATTCCATGAAAGTCACATTTAGCCGACCGCAAACATGGCTTTCCTGCCCAAAACAGTTCCACAGATTTAGGCTGTGAGGTCGGTCTGTCTTCTCCTTCAAAGTTAGTATATAGGCCATAATCCTGAAGCAAGAGGCTGGCAAACAGGCCCCTCCAAAACCCAGTGGCGAGGTTAGTTTTGCCACAACTCCTACTAGCACAACACTCATTTTATTGAAAGTAAGCCAGGATCCAGGAGTCCAGCTGTACCCAGGTAGGAGACACCGTTGACACTATTACCACTACTATACAGAGACATTACACCACTCTGGCATTCCTAACCTGGTACGTGAGTTACAACACTTTAAAGGGCCCTGTGTTAGTACCCTGCGCATGCTGCAATTGGCGTCACGAACAAATAATTAGACTATTATACACATATCCTGAACCACTGGATAATTTGGCGTCCGTGTAATAGTACCACGGTCTAGCTCATTGCAGAATCAGCTGGACATAAACCGCAGCATGCAGCACTTTGTGTCCGGCCCATCGAATGCCGTAATGCGACCCTATTATACTTAATGGGGTCAGCGGACATTCCGACTGCATGCCGCAGTGCCAGATGCGGTGAATTCCGGCAGGTTCTCTGCTGGAACAGCCTGCCGATTGGACATAACAGGTGTGAAACTAGGCTTAGAGAACTAGAGCTACACGGCCCACTGCCGTAGTGAAAGTGCAATATGTGGTCATATAATGGATATTGCGGCCAAGATCACGTGTAACCCCAGCCTAAGGGCTCATGCACATGACCGTATGTATTTCGTAGTCTACAAAACATGGATCCGCAAGAAAAAACAGACAACATCCGTGTGATGTCTGTGTTACATCCATTTTTTTTAGGATACTTTTTAAAGGGGTTATCCCATCTTAGACAATGGGGGCATATCGCTAGGATATGCCCCCATTGTCTGATAGGTGTGGGTCCCACCTCTGGGACCCGCACCTACAAGGAGACCAGAGCGGAGAAAGTTGAGAAGGGAGCACTCCACATGCCCAGCCGCCCTCCATTAATTTCTATGGAGCCGCCGAAAATAGCTGAGCGCTGGCTCGGCTATTTCCGTTGGCCCCATAGAAATGAATGGGAGCGGTGACCGCGCATGCGGGGTGCGCTCCCATTCACTTCAATGGCAGAGGCCGGGAGCTGTGCCTGGTGGTGGATGGAACCCAGGATACACGGGGTCCTCCAGCCACAACTCTCTCCGGCTCCGTTCTTCTTGTGGGACCCGCACCTATCAGACAATGGGGGCATATCCTAGCGATATGCCCCCATTGTCTAAGATGGTACAACCCCTTTAACAATGCCTGTCCTTGTCCACAAAAGGGGCAAGAATAGGACATGGTCTATATTTTAGCGGAATGGACTTGCAGACATATGGATACGGAATGCACACTGTGTTTTTTTGCGACCCCATTGAAATGAATGGTTCCACATACGAGCCCTAAAACAGATGTGTCAGGAGAGGTGAAAGCTCCTCTTTGACATCCAATCAGCATCATTTAATTGCAGGGTTTTTTGATGCTAGTATAATAGCAGTCCTCCTTGCAATGCGGTTTTCTCATTTACCGTCACCGTAATAATACTTATGAGATAATTGGTATGAAGACCTTCTCTGCTAAGAAGCTGCTGTGACATCACATAATCCACATTCCCAGAATCGTACCGCTGGCAGGATTTAATCACTGTGTCCTCATGGTGACTCCAGCTGCCCACGTGGGAGGAAAGGAAGTGCAAGGAGCTAAAAAGGCATCTGCTTTTGGAAAGAATTCCAAAATAAAAAGCAAACATTTCTGAAAATGTGAGACTTGATGATTCACTAATTCTCCCAGGATCAGTCATTCTCCGTGAAATGACTGCATTGTAATGTGTGTGGGTTTCCTGGATGTGGTACCCCACAACGTGACACATCACTAAGCAGAAGAAATGATGCAACAGCTCTACCTTTACCTATACATCATCAGTAGTATACACCCTATACACAGCATTGCAACCTAATACTAATAAATAGCAATACAATCTATCTAGGAATCTATTTCATTGTGTCACCTCTCCAATCATTTTCTATCATCACTAGTCATTAAAATGGATGTCACCAGTTTTACACTTCCCTATCTAAAGGCTCCCATACCCATTAGTCCCTTTGTCAGCAGAACAGTGGGTTCTGCTGATACTCTTAGTCAGGCATCCTCAAACTGCGGCCCCCCAGCTGTTGTCAAACTACAACTCCTACAATGCCCTGCTGTAGGCTGATACCTGTAGGCTGCTCGGGCATGCTGGGAGTTGTAGTTTTGCAACAGCTGGAGGGCCGCAGATTGAGGATGCCTGCTCTTAGTTGTTTGGGGAGCTCCCAACTCTCCACCGACACATGATGTAGGTGAGAGAAGGATCGGTTGAAATTAATATTTTTGCCTGATCCTTTTGTTCTCCTGGGAGATAAGCCTCCGCCAGAAGCTTTCTCCGCTCTCCTCACAGTATACACATAATGTTCTGCCGAGACGAACGTGTATGTGTTTAGGGAGGCCGGGTGAGATAGCTGTCGGATCGACAGCTATTTCGCTCACTTATATATCGCTGACATATTCCCTGATGAGCAGCACCAGCAGCACCCCTGAAGTCCACCTAATACATGCCATGGGAGTCCTCAGTTTTCATGAGCTGCTGGTCAGATAGGGCAGTATAACATGGTGACTAATTTTCTTCCTTCCTTCCTCCCTTCGTCCCTTCCTCCCCTTGGGAAGTGAAGGAATTTCCTTTTATTGCGTGGCGATACAAAAGGTCTTTATTTTTTTACTTTTTATTTTTAAAATTGGCATGGGGGTGATTTGAATGTTTATATCTTTATATCTTATAGCTTAATTTTAAAAATGTATTTTTAGTTTTTTTAACACTTATGTTTAGTCCCCCAATGATTTACTATGCTAGAATCAGAGCATTCTTATCAAACCCTGTAGCTGTGTCACGAGGGTGTCAAGAACCACGTCTGACTCCGTTATACCCGGGGTCTGGAAGTTGCAGCGGTTGGCTGCGCGCTCTATGTAGTAAGATAGGGCTGTTTCTTTATTGTAGCTTTCTGGGTTTGCTTTGCAACCCTTTTTGGCTCACTCAGGGATCCGTAGCTCCTTCTCCTCAGCTGTTCCTTGTCCAGCACTCCCAACCTCCTTATATTCCCCTCTCCCACTTCTCTGGTTGCCAGATATAGAGCTTCCTGCCTGGACTTCTATACTGACCCACTGGAGCTGTGTTGCTGCGTTCTCTGGTTGTTGGTCCAGAACGTTTCCCTCCGGATCCCTGTTGGACCTTGGTGGTCTGCTGTGGTCGCCCACCTGGGTTTATGCGTTTGTCTGTATTGTCTGTCCTCTCCCTGGTGTTTTCCTCTTAGTGTCAGTGGTGCGGACTAGCGATCCCACCGGCCCGTTCACTATCTAGGGCTCATTTTAGGGAAAGCCAGGGTTTAGGCACGTGATCGCCTAGGTCTAGGGACGTCAGGGCAGTCAGGTGCCAGCCGCAAGGTGAGTCAGGGCTCACCACCTTTCCCTCTCCCTTGGGCAGGGCTTTCCCTTTTCCCTCCCTGTGCGTGACGCCGGTCATTACATTATATCTGGCCCATTTTGTGTAGGTAAAAAAAATATAAAAAATAAATAAAAAAAATGATTTTTTTTACCTACTTAGAATCCAGTATGGATCCAATTGCTGCTCTGTCAAAGCAATTTCATGGCCTGTCTTTGGAGGTGGCAGGATTGAAGGCGTCGGTCCTCCAGCAACAGCAGCAATTACAACTAACCGCAAGCCCAGCGGTTGCTACTGGTAACCAGGTTGTTGTGGAACCCAAGGTTCCTCTCCCTGACAGATTTTCTGGGGGAAGGGACAAGTTTGTGACATTCCGTGAGGCTTGTAAATTATATTTTAAACTGCGCCCTTACTCCTCTGGTAATGAAGAACAGCGGGTGGGGGTTGTTATTTCCCTGCTGCAGGGGGACCCGCAGTCCTGGGCGTTCTCTTTACCCACTGATTCCCAGGCTCTTCGGTCAGTGGATGAGTTTTTCGGGGCCTTGGGTCTCATATATGACGACCCTGACCGAGTCGCACTGGCTGAATCAAGATTACGGAGACTCCTACAGGGAGAGCGGCCGGTAGAGGAGTATTGCTCTGACTTCCATAGGTGGGCTACGGATACCCAATGGAACGACCCGGCTCTCAGGAGTCAGTTCTGCTCTGGGTTATCTGAAAGGGTTAAGGATGCGCTTGCATTATATGAGACCCCCTTTTCCCTTGATGCGGTTATGTCCCTTTCTATCCGAATAGATAGACGCCTTAGGGACAGGTTGAAAAAAACGGAGCAATTGGTAACCCCTCCCAAGCAGCAGTTAGTCTGTATGGACTTCGACGAGCCTATGCAGCTAGGAGGAACCACTCGTCAGGTCTGTCCTCCTGAGGTTCGCCGTAGGCGTGGGGTTTGTTTTTTTTGTGGGGAGAGGGGTCATTTCATTAATGTCTGTCCTTCTTTCCTCAGAAACAAAAGACCGTCGGAAAACTACTAACCCCAGGCTGTGTGGAGGATGTCAGCCGGGGGGTATACGTCTCCTCCATACGTACATCGCAATTTGTGTTGCCAGCGGTTATTGTTTTTTGTGTTAAGACGGAGACTATTTCTTTCTTTCTAGACAGTGGAGCAGGGGTAAATTTGATAGATGCCCATTTTGCCCGCACTATGGGTTTGTCTCTCTGTACGCTACAGAGACCTATTCCCATATTCTCTATTAATTCTGCTCCTCTGTCTCAGAGAAACCTCACCCACATTGTTCATAATTTACACCTTCGGGTAGGAGACCACCATAACGAGATGCTTTCATGTTATGTTCTGGAGGGGCTTCCCACTCCGGTAGTGCTGGGCCTTCCCTGGTTGGTAGCGCACAATCCAGTGGTGGATTGGCAGGCCAGGGAGATATCTGAGTGGAGTGAGCATTGCAGAGAAAATTGCTTAAATAGCAATTGCTTAGTCGCCTCCATAACTACCCTACCTACATTTATTTCAGATTTTGAGGACGTTTTTTCTGAAAAGGGTTGTCAGAAGTTACCACCTCACCGTCCTTATGATTGCCCGGTTAACCTTATTCCCGGCGCAAAATTACCCAAGACCAGGTTATATAATCTTTCGGGTCCAGAGAGACAAGCCATGAAAGATTATATCTCCGAGAGCTTGGCTAAGGGACACATCAGACCCTCTTCTTCACCCGTGGCTGCAGAGTTTTTCTTCGTTAAAAAGAAAGATGGGGGTCTGCGTCCTTGCCTAGATTTTCGCGAATTAAATCGGATAACCGTCCGAGACCCATACCCTCTTCCTCTCATTCCTGACCTGTTAACCAGATTGCGGGTGCTAGGTGGTTCTCCAAACTTGATCTTAGGGGGGCCTACAATCTGATTCGTATCTAGTTATGCCTTTTGGTCTGACCAATGCTCCTGCCGTCTTTCAACATTTCGTTAATGACATTTTTAGTCATCTAATCGGCAGGTTTGTGGTGATATACCTAGATGATATTTTAATTTATTCGTCTGATCTGAGAACACATGAGGAGCATGTCAGACAGGTACTGCAGGTCCTACGGACGAATAAATTATTTGCTAAAATTGAAAAATGTGTCTTCGCCGTTTAGGAGATACAATTCCTAGGTTATTTTTTATCTGCTTCAGGTTTCCGTATGGATCCTAGGAAGGTCCAGACAATTTTAGATTGGGATCTTCCTGAGAACCTCAAAGCACTGCAACGGTTCTTGGGCTTCGCGAATTTCTATAGGAAATTCATTAAAAATTATTCAGTTATTGTAAAACCCCTTACTGACATGACTAGGAAGGGGACTGATTTTTCTAAATGGTCTGACACCGCTAAAGTTGCTTTTTCCTCTCTAAAAGAGAGGTTTACCTCAGCACCTGTACTAGTGCAACCTGATGTCTCTCAGCCTTTTATTGTTGAAGTCGATGCATCAGAGGTGGGAGTGGGGGCTGTGCTGTCTCAGGGTCCGTCTCCTGGCAAATGGTGTCCTTGTGCTTTCTTTTCTAAAAAACTATCTGCAGCAGAAAAGAACTACGATATTGGCAATAGGGAACTATTAGCTATTAAACTAGCGTTTGAAGAATGGCGTCACTTTTTAGAGGGGGCAGTCCACCCCGTCACTGTGATTACGGACCACAAAAATCTTCTGTACCTCGAATCAGCTAAGCGTCTCACTCCTAGACAAGCTAGGTGGTCGCTATTTTTTTACCAGGTTTAACTTTGTTATTACCTATCGTCCTGGGGCAAAAAATACCATGGCTGATGCACTATCTCGTTGTTTCCCTGGAGGGGGTAATGTGAGTGATCCGGTACCCATTCTTCAAAGAGGAGTGGTTGTTTCTGCGGTACACTCTGCTCTGGAGGGGAAGGTGTTAGAGGCCCAGGGGGACGCCCCGGTCTCTTGCCCCTCAGAGAAATTGTTTGTACCGTTGAACCTGCGTTTCGAATTATTAAAGGAACATCATAATTCGGCACTTGCTGGGCACCCGGGTAGTAAAGCAACCTTGTGTAGTGTCCCACTAGGTAAAGGTGGGCACTGCACAAGTTAATGTGTTTTATTGCCTTTGTGTATTTTCCCTGTGTTAACTGGGTTCAGGCCTGTCAGGGTGCAGTTTAGCCTCCCAGACGTTAGAGGGAGCTAGAGAGCCCTAGATATATATAGGAAGGCCCAGACAGGGGAGTGAGTAGTGTATTCCAGGGGACTAGAGGAGTTACCTCGTCAGCCTGAAGCTCCTGAGGCTAAGGATAGCTTAGTTGAGATACCCCAGTAGTAGGACAGCACCTCCTGGGAGCAACCTGCAGTCACCTGTCACCTGAAGCAGAGAGAGACAGCTAGGAAACAAAGGTATTGTAACCTTAAGCAAGTGCCAATACTGGAGGAAGGAATTCATACCAAGGATTTAAGCCAGCGAATAGGCATCCGGGCCTTGGGATCCAGCCAGTTAGAATAGCTGTGGGGATAGAGCAGCATAGCACTGCCAAGCATTAACTATATACCCTCCAAGTATCTTGCGAGATTGAAACCTGCTGTGATATAAACCTGCTGTGCATTTGGGACTGTAAAGGACTGTATTACCATCTTGATGTACAAAGTTGGACTGTTATAAGTAAAGCAACGTTTGGTTCACCATATCATCCGTGTACCTCACTTATTGCTACTGGAAACCGGTGTGCCACCGTTACAGGCACTGGCATCACGTACCTTAAAGGGACCTTGCCTCAGGCACTCTAAACACCTGCAACAACCAGGGCACCTCACCCAACATCAGGCCAGGTCTCTACCCCCAGAGTGTGCCCCAGAGGAATTAGTGTCTGCCTCTCATTCACTGCTACATGCCTGCCCAGGGTCCTCCAGAAAGTGAGTAACCCTCGATTGCCCATACCGTGACCTCACTGTCGCTATACCCTGCAGGTTTGGCGTGTTGCACTTGGAGCTATTGTCTCGTCGTTTTTGGTGGCCAAGGTTGCGTCAGGATGTATTGGATTTTGTGTCTTCTTGTTCTACCTGTGCGCGCGCAAAAGTTTTGCATACACGTCCTGCAGGGTCTCTATTACCACTCGTCATTCCCAATAGACCATGGACACATCTGTCAATGGATTTTATCACTGACTTACCTTTGTCTGCGGGTAAAACAGTTATTTTGGTAGTAGTGGACAGGTTTAGCAAAATGGTACACTTCATTGCGTTACCCGCACTACGTAATGCTAAGACTCTTGCTCAGGTATTCATCAGTGAAATCGTGAAGCTTCACGGGGTCCCTTCCGATGTTGTTTCGGATCGGGGTACCCAGTTTATTTCTAAATTTTGGAAAGCTTTTTGTTCCCGTTTGGGGGTACACTTGTCGTTTTCCTCAGCTTTCCATCCTCAGTCGAATGGACAGACTGAGCGTACCAACCAAAACCTTGAGACATATCTAAGATGTTTTGTGTCTGAAAACCAAGAGTTGTGGTCATCATATTTACCGTTAGCTGAGTTTGCCATAAATAATCGTCGTCAGGAATCCACTGGCAAGTCACCATTTCTTGGTGCATATGGTTTTCATCCCCAATTCTGTACTTTCAAGGAGGGGGGGTCTTCTGGGGTTCCCGAAGAGGAACGGTTTTTGTCATCTCTTTCATCGGTATGGCAGAAGGTGCAAGCTAACTTGAAAAATATGGGAGGTAAATACAAATGCATGGCTAATAAGAGACGGTCGCCAGGTCCGGACCTAGGAGTGAGTGACTATGTGTGGTTGTCTACTAGGAATATTAAATTAAAGGTTCTTTCTTGGAAACTGGGTCCTAGGTTCATTGGCCCTTACAAAATTGTAGTCATCATCAACCCCGTGGCTTTTCGCCTGGAGTTACCTCAGACTTTTAAAATCCATAACGTCTTTCATAAGTCGTTACTCAAAAGATATGTTCCACCTCTAGAACCGTCACCGCTGCCACCCCCTCCTGTTGTTGTGGATGGTAATCTAGAGTTTCAGATATCCAAAATTGTTAATTCTCGTCGGGTCCGCCGCTCTCTTCAATATCTGGTGCATTGGAGAGGTTACGGTCCCGAGGAAAGAATGTGGGTTCCTGCGTCTGAGGTAAACGCCGACAGGCTAGTTCGGGCTTTTCATGCCTCTCATCCTGAGAGACCTGGTCCTGAGTGTCCGGAGGACCCTCGTAGAGAGGGGGGTACTGTCACGAGGGTGTCAAGAACCACGCCTGACTCCGTTATACCCGGGGTCAGGAAGTCGCAGCGGTTGGCTGCGCGCTCTATGTAGTAAGATAGGGCTGTTTCTTTATTGAAGCTTTCTGGGTTTGCTTTGCAACCCTTTTTGGCTCACTCAGGGATCCGTAGCTCCTTCTCCTCAGATGTTCCTTGTCCAGCACTCCCAACCTCCTTATATTCCCCTCTCACACTTCTCTGGTTGCCAGATATAGAGCTTCCTGCCTGGACTTCTATACTGACCCACTGGAGCTGTGTTGCTGCGTTCTCTGGTTGTTGGTCCAGAACGTTTCCCTCCGGATCCCTGTTGGACCTTGGTGGTCTGCTGTGGTCGCCCACCTGGGTTTATGTGTTTGTCTGTATTGTCTGTCCTCTCCCTGGTGTTTTCCTCTTAGTGTCAGTGGTGCGGACTAGCGATCCCACCGGCCCGTTCACTATCTAGGGCTCATTTTAGGGAAAGCCAGGGTTTAGGCACGTGATCGCCGCACGGGTGAGGAACCCGTCTAGGGATGTCAGGGCAGTCAGGTGCCAGCCGCAAGGTGAGTCAGGGGTCACCACCTTTCACTCTCCCTTGGGCAGGGCTTTCCCTTTTCCCTCCCTGTGCGTGACGCCGGTCATTACAAGCTGGCCAGCTAAGACCTGTCCTAGGTTGCTAATATGGCTTATATGTTCATACAGCTAAACGTGCCAATAACCTTAATACAGTTCCTATGTTTGTGTGTTAAAGACAAAAGCAGAGTTATTTACAGTGACTTCATGTTTGGATGTCGTGTAACTGTTATATATTGAGTTCACAGAAGCAGAAAAGATAATATGCCTTTAAGATTCATTATATGGATGTGAGGTAAGCTCAATGACACAGCAGAAACAACAGAAAGCATAGAGTTAAACTGTTGTTGCTGGGCAGGAGTCTAGAACAATCACAGCAAGCCTCACACACAACCTGTGTGGGAAATTCCCTAGCAGGAGCTGCTGGAATCATTATTCACCAGAGAGAGGAGCTGAACAGACACACACTCCACAAAGAGCTGTGTTTTATGAAAGCAGATAGGCCAAACTAGGTATTTAAAACAGTTATATAATGTTACTACTGTTAATATAGTGATTAGAACTGTATACTGAACCAGTTATACGTGTGTTTACTTACAGTTCCACCAATTGCAAACTACAAAGTTCACAATCCAAATTTAAATTCCATATTGCAATCCAAATTGCATACAACCATATCAGATCATACTCAACCAATCTGCAAATAGTTACTGCATACTGCAAATTGCGACCAAATTCAGCAAGTGAACTATTCGTTAGACCTCAGATATACCTCTCAGAGAGATTATAAAGTGCTTAAATAACTTAAAGCGAGAGTACAGATACTGAATAGAGAAATATATCCACCATTTTATGTTGAATGACAAGATTGAACAGTTGAACCACCATCTTATGCATACCGCTATTTTGTGATATCTTTTCAACACGTGTTATGTACATGGACTATCTGCTGCGGAGGCGGCAGTGTTATATGAAGAAAAGTTGAAGTTAATAAAGAAGTTATTTCAAGCATTTGGTGTGCTCTTTAAACCTACTGTTTCCATAGAACGGCAGAGTAATAGACAGTCTGGTTAGACTAAACGTCAGAGATATCAAAATTCTTCTAATGCCACAGCGCAAAAGGCACTTCATAGTGCTGCGCCTGCCACAAACCCTGCCACAGTAGGCCGGAGGCTTCCATAACAACCAACAGCTCCTGTGATCTCGCCGAAGAGGAGCCATTCAGACACCAGGAGTGTAGTGCTCCCGGTAATTGACTGCTCAGATGCCGTGGTCTGAGGGGTTAAAAGTCTGTGATTAGCATTATCGCCGTCCACAGACTGTGTCCTCTGTGTAAAACAATGGGTGCCAGACCAGGCACCAAATTTTTTTTTTTGCTTTTGCGATTTTTTTATTTCTACCTTCCATAAGCCACAACTTTTTAAAATTTTCATTCATATAGCCATATACTATAGAATGCGATACACTCTATTAATCCCAAGGGAAATTTTAGTGTGTAAGGGCTTATTTTTTGCGGGAGAAGTTGTACCAATTTTGTATAGTTTGTTTATATTTTATTTCTTTTTTTAATTAAAACCTTTGAAGAAATTAAATTTTTTCTTTGCATTGACATTTTCAAAATAAAATTTTTGGGTATACATGACTTTTTGTGTGGGGACCATGTGACCAAAATGGCGAATCATGGATTATAATTTTTTTCCGTTACAGTATTCATTTTTTATATTTTAATAGTTTGGACACTTTCAGAGGCAGTGATACCAATTATGTTTATTTTTTCTTTATTTTGTAATGCAAAATTGGGAAAGGGGTGATTGGAATTGAAATATTATTGTGTTTAAAAAAAAAAAATCATTTTTACTGTAAATTTGTAGTCCACTTAGAGGACTTGAACATGCAAGCTTATGATTGCTTGTCCCATAGGCTACAATAGAATACCATTGCAGTCTATAGGATTGTCATTGGCTGGCTGTCAGTCTGTGCCTTGGCCTAGGCTTTCCAGGCAGCTCGCTGTGACAGCTGGCATGGCAACCAATCAAAGCCCTGCAATTTCGGCGCTGGGGCTCCGATCGGAGGACAGTCCCTCTGTCTAGCCCCTCAGGTGCCATGCTCACTATTGACAGCGACATCTGAGGAGTTAAATGACCAGGATCGGAGTCATTGCTGATCACAATCACTGCTGACAGATGCCTGCTTTATTACACAGCCATGTATGGAGCGAGCTCGGATTGTGAGCTCGCTACATACATCCTCTGCACGCTACTGCAAGACATTTAAGGCTGGGTTTACATCACGTTATAACCATCCGTTTAACATATACAAAAAACATACATGTATGGTGGATGCTAGGAAGGGGTTAAAGTCATGAAACATTACATAAATCCTTATGAAAACATTGAAAAAATGTCCTCCTTTTGCTGTTCTCATACTGCAAATCCAGCTTGAAGCTGAGGATTCATTTGCTTCTGGTTGGTAGGCATACACAATTGACCATGGCATCTTATGGCTTATGCACACTATTGTTGCCTGTTTTACGGTCCACAAATTGCAGATCCGTAAAACACGGATACTGGCCATGTGCGTTGTGCATTTTGTGGAACGGAACGTCTGGCCCAGGGGCCAGGGCCCCCGGGCAAAATAAATTAAGGGCCCCCTTCCAGGCCCCACCCATGTCCCACTTCCAGCCACGCCCATATCCCGCCTCCAGCCACGCCCATGTCCCGCCTCCAGCCACGCACTACACAAAGAACAAAAGTGCAATAATTTATCAATCTGGGGCTCTGGCTGAGGGCGGCTGACACACAGTCAGTCAGCTCACCTCTAGGTAGGACCGGCGGTTGTACTCCTGTCTCCTGTCTCCTGCTTCCCGCCGCTGCGGCACCGCTCGTCGCGCCCCCGTGGCCTACCCTGAGCCCATGTTGCTGAGGCAGAGGGCATTGCCAGTGGCGGCCGGGCTACCTATCACAAGCAGCAGGCTGGGGACAGTGGCGGATCCAGGATTTAAAATTAGTCAGTGAGGTTGCAAAGTTACGCTCAGGTCCTAGTGACCACCTAATTTCAAAACGATTAATAGAATAGCGTAGCAACGTACTGAGGGATTTCCCCGTTTGTCATATTCAAGTGGTCTCGGGAGGGGCACTTCCAGATTTTTTTCTGTCCGCCGCCACAAAACAATGGTGCTTATAGAACAGACTACACAGTGTAGAGGTATACTGTATATTGTGTGGCACAGTCTAGGCTATATGTGTATAACAAACATATTCCACATGAAAACTTACAATTACTTGGCTTGGGCCTTGGGGATCTCGGACGCCACTTCAACACTTTGGCCGGGGGCTCGGTGGAGCTGATGTTGTGTTTTATCCTAATCAGAAAGATTTCATGATAAGGATTTGGAGAAGGGGCAGAGGGATAGCAGAGCAGGGAGAGGCTGGTGCTGCTACTAGGGGGTCATACCATGGGGGAGTAATAAAGCCCCCCCAGTAGAAATAATTCTCCTTATAATGTGACAGTGCAAAAAATACCCCCTTGTAATGCCCCCAGTTGAGCTAATGTCCCCATAGTGCCCCCATAATGTCACAGTATAAAATACCCCTATATAGTGCCCCTAGTAAATGCCCCCATAGTGCTCCACACCCTCCTTCCTCCTAGTGTCCCCCATAATGTACCAGTATAAAATGCTCCAGTAGATGCCCTCAGTGTCCACCATAATTTGCAAGTATAAAATACCCCTTCTTAGTGCCCCCCGTAGATGATCCCATAGTACTCCTCTCCCCCCTTCCCCATGGTACCCACCATAATGTGTCCCAGTATAAAATTGTACTGTACAGCGCGCCCATATAAAATACCCCTTCTTTGTGGCCTCAGTAGATGCCCCTATAGTGCCCCCAATCATGTGCCAGTATTAATAACAGCCCCCCATGTGCCAGTATTAATAACAGTCCCCCCGTGCCAGTATTAATAAGAGTCCCCCCGTGCCAGTAATAACAGCCCCCCGTGCCAGTAATAACAGCCCCCCGTGCCAGTAATAACAGCCCCCCGTGCCAGTAATAACAGCCTCCCAGTGCCAGTAATAACAGCCCCCCCGTGCCAGTAATAACAGCCCCCCCGTGCCAGTAATAACAGCCCCCCCGTGCCAGTAATAACAGCCCCCCCGTGCCAGTAATAACAGCCCCCCGTGCCAGTAATAACAGCCCTCCCATGCCAGTAATAACAGCCCCCCCGTGCCAGTAATAACAGCCCCCCCGTGCCAGTAATAACAGCCCCCCCGTGCCAGTAATAACAGCCCCCCCGTGCCAGTAATAACAGCCCCCCCGTGCCAGTAATAACCCCCCTGCGCCAGTAATAGCCCCCCTGTGCCAGTAATAGCCCCCTGTGCCAGGGTGCCAGTAATAACCCCCCTGCATGCCAGTAATAGCCCCCCTGTGCCAGTAATAGCCCCCTGTGCCAGTAATAGCCCTCCTGTGCCAGTAATAGCCCCCCTGTGCCAGTAATAACCCCCCCTGTATGCCAGTAATAGCCCCCTGTGCCAGTAATAACAGCATTGTATATATAAAAAAAAAAAAAAAAAACACACATACTTACCTCTATGTCAGCGATGCGATGCAGGCCTCTTCTGGCCTGTATCCCACGCTGTATGGCTCAGGCGGCACGATGACGTCATCGCGCCGCCTGCGCCGGCCTCTGATACGCTGCCGGCCTAGTGTGTCTGCAGCCTATCAGAGGAAGGGAAAGGGACACGCCTCTCCCTTCCCTGCCGCAGCACAGGCATCTGTTTCGCTGTCCTGAGCACAGCGATACAGATGACTGGAGATGAGCGCTTCCACAATGGAAGCGCTCATCTCCCTGTGCCCTGCCGCCAGCTCCGCACCGCACACCCCAAAGGCCTGCCGGCGGGCCCCCTCCCCAGCCGGGCCCTCAGACCACGTCCGATGTGCCCGACCGCATAATGTGGACAAGAATAGGACATGTTCTATATTTTTGCAGATGCCATGTGTGTGCTGTCCACATTTTTTGCGGCCCTGTTGAAGTGAATGTGCCTGGGCCATTATATGGTGATATCAGGCAGCATATCTGTAGCAATTAGTCTATCTCAGAATCTCAAATCAAGGCCAAATGTGCCATTTATAATATAGGTGTCTTCTTATGTGGCGCTGATACACCTTAAGGCTACATTCACATGACCGTATGAATTTTGCCTAACGGGTGCGGACCCATTCATTTCAATGGGGCCGCAAAAGATGTGGACAGCACATCGTGTGTTGTCCGCATCCGTAGTTCCATTCCGTAGTTCCATTCCGCAGCCCAGGGGCGGATTGGCCATAGACCTTATCAGGAAATTTCCCGGTGGCGGCAGTATTTTGTGATGGACTGTGGTATTTGGCTCTATTGGTATAATGGGCCACAATATGGTATTGCTGTCCCGCCTACTAATGTTAGCCCTGCCTTCCATCAATTTGGAGCCGACTACAGAACTGGGCCAATTTTAGTATTTTTTCCAGGGCCACTTTAAGTTCCCAGTCCGCCCATGCCGCAGCCCCACAAAAAATATAGGCATTTTCTATGGTAGCGACGGCCATTTGCGGTCTGCAAATTGCGGAACGCACACGGGCTGTATCTGTGTTTTGCGGATCGTGTGAATGTAGCCTAAGGTTCCAGGGCCTCGGTACGACTGCGACCTCTGCACCTCCTATAACTACTGCTTCTGTATATACCACTAGTCATAAAGCAGACCACAAGTAACCAAGCAGACATCATATCATTTCAGTAACCTCAAAGTGCTGAGGAGAACATTGCTGTCTGAGCAGTCACAGGCAGTCAGCCATTGAGTCAGCATCTTGTCCAGATCTTCCTTCATTTACAATAACCTAAGTATCCACCAAACAGTAAAAAGATAACAGCAACTGCTTCTAACCTCTTTTATTGTGTGACTAATGTGACCAGATAGGTCAGCGCACACGCCGAGCCATGCACAAGGGTTAATTGCTTGCTCAATCTATTACAGAACTGTAGAAAATGATATTACGTAAGTCCTTACGTTGGAGAATCTGGTTTCTTAAATACAAAAGAAAGATCAGAGCAATAAGTATTTCCTGCCTTTGGCAATACACACCTACAATTAGCAGATAATGGCAGCTTCCATCCATCTCACAGAGATCAGCGTTGCCTCATTGTGAAACCATTTTCAGCATTTCGCTGGCAAACGCGTGCATTCCAGTGAGTATATCGCATTTCTGATTCACCATTCAGGACAATTACTGTGTCAATTTAAATATATCCATGGACGATTATTCTTCACCAAAATGAAAAGTGCGACCCAGCAGATGGCAACATGTCTGAGGCACAGTGTTTCCTATGTACCAATGATGTTGTGTGATTGATCAACAGTAGCGCAAAGAGTTAAACAGTTGCCCACGGCAATCAGTCTGAAAAATGAGAGTTACAATCCGTCTGCTATGGGCAACTCCTCCACTATTCCTTAGCAAGAGTTTTTATAAATGTCCCCCGTTGTCCCTAATAGTATAGACTATTGCTATGCAGAGTCTTGCCGTGCTGCATGTCTGAACTGCCATACCTGTGATCCTCACAAAATTCTGGAGCACATTTATCAGTGGTTTCATAAGAACGATGCTTTACAGTAAAATAAAGTGCATGAAGATTCATCAAAAAGTAAAATAAATTGTGTAACAAATGCTTAAAAATTCATCAAAAAGTAACAGTTAGGCCTCATGCACACGAACGTATTTTTTAATGTCCCGCAAAACGTGGTTCCGTTGTACCGTGATCCGTGCCCGTTTTTTCTTCCGTGGGTCTGCCGTGATTTTTGGAGGATCCACGGACATGAAAGATGAAAAAAAAATCTAAGTCAAGTTTGCCATTGAAATGATAGGAAAAAACGGACACGGATCACGGACACGGATCACGGACACGGATGACAATCTTGTGTGCATCCGTGATTTTCACGGACCCATTGACTTGAATGGGCCCGTGAACCGTTGGCCGTGAAAAAAATAGGACAGGTTATATTTTTTTCACGGCCTCGAAACACGGGTCACGGGTGCGGTGTAAAAACGGTGCACAAGCCGAGTTTTCTACGGCCCCATTGAAAGTCAATGGAGCCGCAGAAAAAAACGGAAAACGGCACAACGGCCACGGGTGCACACAACGGTCGTGTGCATGAGGCCTTAATGTATAAAAACCCATAAAAACTCAAACTGTAAAATAAAATGTGTAAATAAAATGCATGAAAATTCATCAAAAAGTAAAACAAATTGTGTAACAAATTGTTTGACCTAAGCAGAGTCTAAAACACAATATTTTTTTCAGAATGTACAGATGCAGCGCTCCACTGCAAGGTCTTAATGTGACTGTACTTTGTGCACTGTATGTCCCATAGGCCGTGTCTGGGAAAGGAAGGGAGTTCTGTAGTAACAGTTTTTCTAATATACTCTTTTAGTGGATTTTGTATTTTTATTACACTTTTCCCTACCTAAATTGCACCATTCCCTGTCCACTTAAAACTGACATTTCCATACACTGCTGACTGCACAGCGGGGTATGGAGCACAGGCTGTAGACACTTTATGAATGGAGGCGCAGCAGCGCTGTGAGTACGGGCAGGAGTGCAGATTGCTACTCCTGCCTGTGCCCCCCGGAGGTTTACTAACTCCTGGCATAGGGTACTCATGTGCTATGCCAGGAGTTAGTAAACCTCCGGGGGGCACAGGCAGGAGCAGCAATATGCACTCCTGCCCGTACTCACAGCGCTGCTGCGCCTCCATTCATAAAGTGTCTACAGCCTGTGCTCCATACACCGCTGTGCAGTCAGCAGTGTACGGAAATGTCAGTTTTAAGCTCATAGGGAATGGTGCACTTTAGGGAGGAAAAACTGTAATAAAAACCATTGACTTGAATGGGGGCATCAGACCGTGATTTGCGGACAATGATAGGACATGCACTACTTTTTTGCGGAAGGGAAATACGAAAATGGAATGCACACAGAGTACCTTTCGTACTCGGAACGGAACTACGGAACGGAAGACCCCTTGCACGCGAACGTGTGCGCCCCGTGGCCGTGCTGCGGGCCGCAATGCATGAACACCCACCGTGGGGCAGCCGTAGCGGATCGCGGACCCATTGACTTTAATGGGTCCGCGATTCGGCCGTTCCGCAAAAAGATAGGACATGTTCTATCTTTTTGCGGAACGGAAGTATGGGACGAAACCCCACGGAAGCACTCTGTAGTGCTGCCGTAGGGTTCCGTTCTGCGCTTCCATTCTGCACCATTCTGCAGCTCTGGATTTGCGGACCCATTGAAGTGAATGGGTCTGCATCCGTGATGCGGAATGCACACGGAACGGTGCCTGTGTATTGCGGATCCGCAATACGGCCACGGGGGGCACACGTTTGTGTGCAATAAGCCTAATACTGAACCAGCAAAGGGTGTGAGATTAGATGAACGTATGACAATAGACAAATCTAGTACACTTTGCTTTTTCGTTCCATGTGGAAATTTACCTGCCGTGCGGATTTTGAAATCTGCAGCATGTCAGTTATTTTTGTGGTTCTTTTGTGCAGATTTCAACCTTTTCAATGAAAGGTGAGATCTGCGGAAAAACTGCATCAAATCCGCACCAAAAACCACAAATTTGGGCGGAATTTGTGCAACACAGCCCATACCCATGTACAGGACCCCTTAATGTTCCCTGTTCAGTTAGCGGTCTGATTGGTGAGTCATTACATTTAGCAATGTTGATGAAACATTGACTAATAGATGAAGTCTGTAAAATGATCTTACAGTCACATACAGTAAGAAGCTTCAGCCGCATTATCATTGATTTCTGTGCAGTCGTGTTTTTTCCACTTGTGTCTAGGCCAGAAATGTGTGGGCCTCCTGCCAACGTCAGCTCAGTCATGAGCCCTGCCCCAAGTCTGACAAGTACAGTATGCCGAGAGAAAGAGGACTGTGATATCTCTACAAGGTAAACATGACATGGAACAGCAGTGGTTAATAAATCACACTGACGGTGCAATTCTAGCAGGATGTCCATACAACATGGGGCGTCCACATTCATTTCTCTGAAGAGCTCTGTTAGAGGAGAGTCATAAAGAACAGTACAGCTCAAGAACATGGATCAGGCAGGCTTCGTCAGAATACAGTATGGCTAAATTAAGGCTACGGAATAAACGTTTTTTGGGAATCTGATGGAATGCTAAATCCCTTTGCACATGAGACCAAATATGATGTTCATCTATTAAACATTTGAGAAACTTTCCGAACAGCATTTTAAGAAGACAACAATAATAGACGAGCCTTAACCCCTTCTACCCCGGGCCAGTTTTCACCTCAAAGACCAGGCCATTTTTTGTAAATCTGACATGTGTCAATTTATGTAGTAATAACCTTAAAACACTTTTACTTATACAGGACATTCTGAGATTATTTTCTCGTCACATCTCATACTTCATGACATTTTTATTTATATATATATTTAAAAAAAGTTTTACCAAAAATTGGGAAAAATTAGCAAATTTCCACATTTCAATTTCTCTAGTCTTATAATAGATAGTAATACCTCCAAAAATAGTTATCACTTTACATTTCTCATATGTCTACTTCATGGTTGGATCATTTTGAAAATTACATTTTTTGGGGGGGGGGGGGGGACGTTAGAAGGCTTAGATGCAAATCTTAAAATTTTTAACAATATTTCCAAAACCCACATTTTTCAGGACCAGTTCAGTTATGAAGTCACTTTCTGGGGCTTACATATTAGAAAAAACCTAACAATCACCCCATTTTAGAAACTACACCCCTCAAGGTATTCAAAACTGATTTTACAAACTTTGTTAACCCTTTAGGTGCTCCGTGAGAATTAAAGGAAAATGGGAATAAAATTTCAAAATTTCACTTTTTTTTTGCAGATTTTAAATTTTAATAAATTTTTTCTTCAACACATTAAGGGTTAACAGCCAAACAAAACTCAAAATCTATTACCCTGAATCTGGAAAGCACCCCATGTGTGCTAAAAAAAATGAAGTATGGGGGCACAGCAGGCTTCAGAGTGGAAGGAGCACCATATGGCGTTAGGAGAGTGGATTTAGCTGAAATGGTATTTTTTTCCCAAAAAAGTTGCTTTACACACAGATTTTTCACTTTCACAATGGGTAACATGACAAAATGCACCTCAGATTTTGTTCTCCATTTCCCCCCCGATTACGTCAACACCCCATATGTGCTCAAAAAATGATGTATGTGCACACAGCAGGCTTCAGAGTGGAAGGAGCACCATATGGCGCTAGGAGAGAGGATTTAGCTGGAATGGTAATTGGGAGCTATGAGGTGGCCCTACAGTGGAAACCCCCAAAAAGTGACTCCATTTCGGAAAAAGCACCCCTGTACAAACATTTTAATTGGTAGAAAGGGTACTTTTTGGCAAACAGGTGTCTCATTAAAGACAGAAATACTTGAGAAAGCATTTCAAATCACACATTTGTAAAAATGAAAAGTTACTAGCAGACTCCAATTTTTCACTTTCACAAAGGGTTAAAGGAGAAAATGCACCCCAGTATATGTCCCCCATTTTCTCCCCTTTTTGCAAACACCCCATATGTGCTTGTAGCCTGCTGTATTGGCGCACAGCAGGTCTCTAGAGGCAAAGTACAAAAACTGTTTTTGCAGGCCAGAATAACCCGACATGGATTTTAGCTGCCATGTCGCATTAAATGGATTTCCTATGGTCCCCAGAAATGAAAACCCTCAAGAAGTGATCTCATTTTGGAAATTCTACCCCAGTACGAACATTTTAAGTGGTGGAAAGGGCACTTTTGACCTAACAGTTGTCTCACAGAAAAGAATATGTAGTGGTTGTTGGAAAGTGGGTATGCAAGCGAGGTGGACTAAATCCGAGATATTGAAAAATTAATAATCCATGGATGAGTGGTAGGTTCGGAAACAATCAGGTTTATCAGGGCAGGTGTCGCACTGATAAATGGTGTCCTTTCGTATTCCCCTTTTGTAACAAACCCGGCATCTTTTTTGGGTCTTTCCCCTCTTCGCTGTTTGTGGGACTTCACCAGGGAAATTTTATGCTGGTACGACACGGGCACCATGACCTCCTGGAGTACTCGGGTCCTCCCCTTCCTGACATTGGAAAATTAGGGCCTTGATGACCACCTCTTGGAACTGAAGGAAAGTTTGTGTGTGGCCTGCAGTTCGATGTAAAATGTACGCATTGTACATTGCATTCTGTACAATGTATATGGCAAGCTGTTTGTACCACACCTTTTTTTTACACATCTGTAGGGCTTCAGAACTTGATGGGACAGATCAACCCCTCCCATGGGCCTGTTGTAATCAAGGATGCAGTTTGGCTTGTTGACAGTGGTAGTGGTCCTTCGTACTCGGGCAGGAGAACTGGTGTTTGTGTGAATGGTGGTCAGTACAAGGACATCCCTCTTGTCCTTGTACTTAACAGCCAGCATGTTCTCATGGTGGAGAGCCTTACTATCGCCTTTTTGGAGTAGTTGCCCTACCAGGGATCTAGGGAGACCTCTCAAATTTTTTCGAACTGTGCCGCAAGCCACAGTACCTCTGACTTTTAGGGACATAATTAGGGGTATGCTGGTATAAAAGTTATCCACATAGAGGTGGTAAACCTTATCCAGCAGTGGGTGCAGTAAATCCCAAATGATCTTCCTAGTAACTCCTAGGACAGGGGGTGGGGGGGTGGGGGGGGGGGGGGCAATCTGTGGTTTGTATCTGGGAATCTTTCCCTTCATGAATCTGGAACCTATAGGTGTACCCAGAGGTAATCTCGCACAGCTTGTACATTTTAATTCCGTACCATGCCCGCTTGCTGGGCAGGTACTGGTGGAATTTAACCCTTCCTTTAAAATGTACAAGTGACTTGTCTATGCTAATTTCTTTTTCCGGGGCGGGAGGGTCAACTTAGCCCCCTCCCGCTATATAGGGGTGTCTAGGGACAGCTGTCCCCGAACCGCTACCTATGCACAGCATCCTCTTTAACATTATTTTGGAAGTACGATTACTTTTGCTCTTACAGTCTCCAATTGACTGTAAATTAGGTTATAGTGCATTTTGAGGGATTTTTCACCCAATAGGGTTAGACATCTAGATAGGGCTGCCCTGTTTGGGGCATTTCTTTGTGCAATAAGGCAGGGCTTTTGCTGTTTCCCTCCTCTGGTTTTCGTTTGTCAGGGTCTATTTTAGGGATAGATACTCGCCACAGCTGCCCTGCACAGAGTGACTTACCATCTATTGCCAGTCATCCCTCCGGCTGTACATTTACCGGATGGCCCTCAAGCGCATCAATTGGTAAGATTGTTCCTTTTTTTTAGAATTGCTTATAATCTTATCTGTTCTTGATTGGATCCTCTGGTAATATTTTGCCCCCCCCCCCCCCCCGCGGGACTTTAGTATTTTAGTTGTTTTTGTATGTTTGTCCTTTGATAGCTGGTACTCCCAGACTTTTTAACAATCACAATAAAAGTTATATCTTAGTTTAAACTTCCTTTTTGGCCCTGGCGAGGGTTCCTTGATATATTCAATTAATTTATTTTTCTAGGGTGAACACCTCTGTAAATTTGGAGTTGAGGTGCTATAGGAGGGGTCGTATTTTGAATAGACAGTCAAATTGTTAGTCATTTGGGGGGGGGGGGGTCATTATGATGTAGGAATTTCAAAATGGATTCAAACCTTGAGCGGGACATGGCCATATTGTAAATTGGAGTGTTGTACAAGACATCCGAACTCCAATATTGTCTCAATTAGTTTTTTTTTTTTTTTACTAGGCCCATATGCAGCAAGAGCCCCCAAAACCTCATAATGTCGGCTGCATTTAATGGGGTCCAACCTAGGGGTCTAGCATATGAGGATGTCGGGTTCTGAGTAATAAACTGCTGGGCGTATAAATTAGTTTGGGTCACCATCAAATGTATAAAATCGTCAGAGAAAAAGATTTTGAAAAAATCTATTTCTGTGAAGCCCGTGCAGTCAATCTGGATTCCAGAGTTTCCCACAAACTCTGGAATTTGGGGTTCATAATCCTCAGGCGGTGTGGTCCATAGGGGATCACTGGGGGGGGGGGGGCTACTTCATCTCTCCTGAGGCGTCTACTTGAGGGTCCCTCATCACTGGATGATGATGATGAAGGAGTGGAGGAGTAGTGGCATCCTCTTC